>NW_026858206.1:0-227687 GCF_026571515.1 Ruditapes philippinarum
CAAATTAGGTGCTGGAAGTGTATTGATCCAAGAAGACAACAATGGTGTTGACCATCCTGTTTGTTACTTTTCTAAAAAGTTTAATGAACATCAGAAAAATTACTCTACTATAGAGAAAGAGTGCCTTGCTCTTATTCTTGCTATTCAGCATTTTGAAGTTTATCTAACTTCTTCAAAGTTGCCTGTTGTTGTCTTTAGTGATCACAATCCCCTCACTTTCTTGCATAAACTTAAAAACAAAAATCAAAGGTTGTTGAGGTGGAGCTTGTTTTTGCAAGAATATAGTCTTGACATAAGACACATTAAAGGGAAAGATAATTTGATCCCTGATGCACTTTCACGTGTCTAAAACTGTTATTTTCAATATTTTAAATTTAACATTTATATGATATGATTTTTTTTTGTTGTTGTTGTTGTTTGCTATTGTTTATAATACACATATATATGAATGTATAAAATTGTTTAACATTTCTCCTATGTTATTCGTAAGTTACATTGTTTGGATTTATGTAAAAGAAATATTCATTTCATTCATATTTCTTTTTCTTGAAGAGGGGAAGTGTTATGTATGCAACATATTACATGTATATAATTTATATCTGACCAGTTGGTATTTCCAATATTATCATTGTTCTATTTTTAGAACATTAACTACATGTATGTACTAGAACTTTCTTAACTGTTGTAGAAAACTCATGCATTATATTTAGATAGAAACTTCTGGAATGTTCTTTATTGTTGAAGTTGCTAGATTATGATTACTTTAGAACATAATAGACTTTTCTGGAATTTTCTTAGTTAATATATATAAAGTGACATTTTTCATTACTTTTACCTTTTATGTCATCAGTGATCTTTTTAGTCATCAGTTACCTTTTAAGTCATCAATATATTTGGAGTATTTTTCAACTTGGATATTGAGTGATTTATTGGAGCTTGGATTATTTAATAATAGTTAAAATTATTCTAGTGGATTTTATTGTGGGAATTTATTCTAAAGTGTTCTTGGATTTTACTATGATTTAACTGTGCTATTCAAAAGGGGATCATTCCAGGATCAGACTACATATTTGAAATTTACATTTTTATTTGGACTTCAGGTATTTGTAAACATAATTTGTTATTTTATTTTTTCTTTAATAATTTTCTGTAATAAATCTGTTATTGTTACAAGTTTGTTGCTGGCTTTTCTTTCTCGTTACGCCTGGCTCGTAACAAGATTATCAAAGTTCACATATGTAGCATAATCAGCATAGCGACAGGCACAGTTTTTTTAAATTATTAGCCATGTATCATTTCAGGGTACAGTAAATACAAGTTAAGCCATTTATCATTCCAGGGTACAGTAAATTCAAGTTAAGCAATTTATCATTTCAGGGTACGGTAAATTCGAGCATTTATGGGCTTGTTGGAACTTGGGCTCTACCGACGGAAAGAAGCCGATTTCTTGGAATATGTTGGTTTGGTAAGAGAAATAAGCATATATAAGTGATTAAGATTGAACAATGCTTTATACAGTCACAGACGCCAACCTGAGCTGATTGATGTCATGTCAAACAAAGCATCATATAAACTATTTTATAGCATTTTCCTCACCATTTCTAGTTTTATTTCAAATAATATTATACTAACACAAATGTAGTTTCATATCTTCAAATCCTTATTTAGTCATATCCTCATACAATCAGATTTCATACCATTATATATTTTTTCCATCAACTCTCTATACCATCATATCCTCAAACCATCATATTTTCGAACTTTAATTTCCTCATTCCATAATATTTTCAAACCATTATATCATTTAACCATCAAATTCTTATACCATCACATCCTTATACATGTACCATCATATCCTAACACCATTTTTATATGCCCGAAAGAATTTCGGGCATATTATGTTATACCCCCTGGCGTCCCTCCGTCTGTCTGTCCGTCCGTCCGTACGTCCGTCCGTTAGCAATTTGGTTTCCGGAGCATAACTTAAGTTCCATTTGGCCCACCATATTCAAACTTCATAGGATGATTGTCCATATTGGGTAGAAGACCCCTATTGATTTTGGGGTCACAAGGTCAAAGGTCAAGGTCACTATCACCTTAAAACTGAAAACAGTTTCCGGAGCATAACTTAAGTTCCATTTGGCCCACAGTGTTCAAACTTCATAGGATGATTGTCCATATTGGGTAGAAGAACCCTATTGATTTTGGGGTCACAATGTCAAAGGTCACTATAACCTTAAAACTGAAAACAGTTTCCGGAGCATAACTTAAGTTCCATTTGGCCCATAGTGTTTAAACTTCATAGGATGATTGTCCATATTTGGAAGAAGACACCTATTTATTTTGGGGTCACAAGGTCAAAGGTCAAGGTCACTATCACCTAAAAATTGAAAACAGTTTCCGGAGGATCACACAAGTTCCATTTGGCCCACAATATTCAAACTTCATAGGATGATGGTCCATATTAGGTAGAAGACCCCTATTGATTTTGGGGTCACAAGGTCAAAGGTCAAGGTCACTATTACTTTAAAACTGAAAACAGTTTCCATATCCTAACTTATGGTCCATTTTGCCCACAGTGTTCAAACTTCATAGGATGATTGTCTATATTGGGGAGAACACCCCTATTGATTTTTGGGTCACGAGGTCAAAGTTCAAGGTCACTAATACCTTAAAACTGAAAAACAGTTTCCGGATCATAACTTAAGTTCCATTTGGCCCACAATATTCAAACTTCATAGGAGGATTGCTATTTGAATGAAGTAATACTTTATTATATCCCATGTCTTACAAATGCTTCATCCTTACTAAAAAAACAAAACACTTTCGGGCATTTTAGTATGTAATCATATCATCACTTTAAATCTAAAAAAGTAATTATTATATGTACATAATAACAAAATATATATCATATTTAATGTAAAATTTAAAAATATACCATTGTATTGTCATTGTAATTATTATATCACCAAAGTACCTTTTAATTACACGTTATGTTTTCATATTTTCGCTTAAAATTTACCATATTGCTCTAAAGATACCAGTACCCTATAAATAGTATGAAGTAACAATATGATATCCAGCTAGAACTCCATTCATTTATGTTTTATACAGACAATTATTACTTCAGTATATATTTTTAAAATTTTCTATCAGGGAACCACCTGGGTGCAATTATCGGTCTCTCGACTTCAGGACTTCTTTGTGTCTATGGCTTTGATAATGGTTGGGCATCAATATTTTATATACAAGGTAAACAACATAATTATTTCTTTTGTCAGCTTAAGAGTATTAAAACAATAAATAGTTTTTATCAGCAGCTTTTATACCCTTAAAGCTGCACGCTTCCAGATGAGCCAAAATATTTATAGAAAATCAAACTTGAGAAAAATGTATTAAGATTTTAAGAAAAGTAAAATAATACAAGATACAATTAATGACTTACATGTTTTGTGCAATGAATGAATTATTTCGCAGTATTTATCAACGTAATTATCCTGCGTTTCTTGTACAGTAACGGCTATTTTTGTGTGCAAATTTTGACATCTTTTTGGTGATTCACGTGACTTAAAAGTGCCGTTTGCAATGTATAAGATACTTTTTTGGTTCATTTGAATTTGAATACATTTTCAAAATTTTCATGAAAATTAGCATGATTCTGGAGGCATGCTGCTTCAAAGAAAAACTCAATTTTCGTTTTAAATAGCAGGAGGTTAAAGGTAATGATATTTACATTTTATCAACCTTTTACTCTAAATGTAGTTGTTCCATACTTTTGAGTTTTCATCATTATTCTAGTGGGTTATTATACAATGATACTTGTTCCGCGATTCCGTAAAATGACACAAATTATGTGAAATGTTTGACAGGTACTTTGACGTTAATATTTGTTGGCTGCTGGTGGTTTCTGGTCTTTAGTTCGCCAAAAAATCATCCGAGAATATCGTCTGTGGAAAGAAATCTGATTATTAAACACGTTCCACAAGACACACAAACTGATAGAACGAAAAAGGTAAATACGTCTCGAGAACAAAATTAAAATAGATTTTACATTTTAAGCAGATATACTAGTTTTTAGTTATGCAGAGTTTCGTCCAGGAATTTGGAGTTAAGTATGTAGCTTTGTCGAAAATTAAAATTTTCATACTGTAATTTGTTTCTGAGAAACATAGATCCGACATTTCAAAGTGAACTTTTTGTGCAAATGCTAGTAATTTGCAGTGTGCATAGTATCTACATGGGTTTGCTGAAATGATGTTTTAAACATATTCATACATGTCTCAATTATGATGTTTAACGTAAACGTGTGCTTCCATGATTATCACACGTCTTTGCCTGTTCGTGTTTAATTTTGAAATATGCGATTCAAATTAGGCGAAGATGGTAGCTTGAACTTACCACTGACGTTAATGGAAATGCAGCTAAAAATAAACAAACATGATGTTTCAATAAACCTTTTCAGAAAACTGATGTACCCTGGAAAAGTATCCTAAGCTACTTACCCGTTTACATGGTGTTTTTATGCCACGTGTGCGACACATGGACGTTCTACCTACTTGTTACGTGCCTTCCATTGTTTCTGAAAGAAATTCTGCAATTTGATATAGAAAGTGTAAGTATTTCACTGTATTGGTACTGCTTTAATTCAACTACCTGTGTTGGAGAGGACATTGAGTGTCTTGTGTTATATGGTCCTTTATTTTTAAGTTCAGTAGTACTATAAAATAATCTGAATTTTAAAAGAGATCATTAGAGAAATCTCAGATTCTGGACCGTTGTAAGTCGATTTTTTTTCAAAATAAAATTCCTTGCTAAATTAGTTTGTCTAGACCGTTGATGGTTGGGTTTGAAGTAACAGCGGCATTAGCAATGTCATATGGCGACCACCAAGCTTTACTGAGTTAAAAATGTCATCTGGTTGAGATCGCCCAATCGACGGACGGCGCCCGGGTGATGTTTTTTTCGGATCGGACGATTGTTTTTAATACAAAACATCGTCCAGTTTTACAGGCACCCGGGCGGACATCGCCCGGCTCCGCCCGGTCATCGGCCGGGTCCTGTCCTGCGTCCGAGTAGGCACGAGTTGGCAAACGAGTGTCGCCCGGTACCCGGACGATTTATGCACAGGCACCGGGTGGTCATCGTATTGTCGTTCGGCGATCTGCGACCTGAGGTTTTGTAATTGCGGCTAGAAATTTTTGTAGTTGCCTAAAAACGTATCTGTGAATTCTTTTGGATTGAACATGAACTTAATGTCGAGCAAGAACGTCTACGCGTGTAAGTATTAAAAAAAGGCAAACTACAAATGTTGCATTATTTGATTGGTCTTCATCTTGCCTTTATCAACTGCCTTCTTTGCTGGACTGATTATTAAAAGAATATCATAAAATGCCCACGCGGTGATCGTCCGATCCATTGATAAATCGCACAGACGCCGTCAAGATATCAACTGTAACATCATTTCGGAAAAAAAACCCGCCGACAGATTCATGCATGACCACGCAAAGTATCATATTTATAATGGCCGGCGTTCGCGAAATCGTCAAAGCCGATGATGTTGTAAAAATCGTTAAATCGGCTGACGGCCGTTTAATTTGAGACCGAGGTATTACTTATTCGTGGGATCTCGTTGAAATGACTTAATATCTCGTTTCCACAACTTAGCTATCTCGTTTCCAACGAGATGTTTCCCGTGTATATCATAAAATTTGATTCAATATATGTACTCTTTGAATGAGTGTCTGTGAAATCGAAAAAAAAGAGTGGCTTCACAAGATTAATTTATATAGGTATACTGTTTCAAATAGCTACAATGTATATTATTTTGTTTTTGTTTCAGAATGGACTTTTCTCATGCTTACCCTACCTTAGTTACATGATTGGAATAGCGGTTGCTGGAGTAGGAGCAGATCTCGCCCGCTCGTGGAAAAATACTTCAATAACTACAATAAGAAAGGTCTTTCAAATAACAAGTAATAGCCGTATATTTCGATAATATCACTTTATTCATAATTCAAACATTCGGTAAAAACGGACTAAATCCATGTTTTATAGTTGTTAATTTCGTCTGATAATTGATTCAAATACTTTTTAACTGCTAGAATCGGTACTAAATTATTCTTAAGGCGGTGCTAAGTGGCATAAGAATTCTTGGAACAGAATCAGTGTCTTAACTGTTTAACATAACTTTAATTCCTTGTCAATTATGTTCTTTAAACCAAATCAGGTAATACATTACTTCAGTAAACCTGCTTGAATTTCATTTCAAAATTATTTCAAGGTTTCGCTGGTGTGGCTATATTTATTTTAATCCCGGGACACTTGACATGTGAATATAGATATGTAGTGATCACGTGCTTCAGTTTATGCACGTTTTTTGAAGCAATTGGCATTTCAGGCGGACACCTGCCAAATATAGTAGATATAGCGCCCAGGTAATGTAATTGTAAATCACATTTTCTAAATTTAAGAATAAGAACACAGATAAACAAGGCAAGGTGACTTTCACAGAACGCAGCCCCCGATACAACCTAGTCACCCAACAGGTCACCCAGAAGGCACCGAACCAAAAACCAGAAGAGAATACAAGGGTGGTGAAAAGAGTGGAGGGATATGTAAAAAGTGAATGAAAATAACTTTATTCATTATAGCTATGTAGTTTATTCCTTGAACGCTGGTGTTGATATAAGAATTTCTTGTACCAGCAAAATTGAGCTTGAAATAGACCACCCTTCACTCTTTCTCCACCTGACAATATAACATTATGTTGCAGTATTATTAATCTTAAAAAAGTTTAATTAAAAATTTACAGTCCTAATAATTGCTTAGTCGTTGAAACAAATAGTTGGGGATTGTAAATCCCTTATTAATTTATTGACGCGAACCCGTTTCGAAGTAAAATTCAAAAGATTAACATCATTTGTGAAAATGAAACTAATGGGTTTCTTATTGAATGTATATTTTTAAGTGCTGACTTTTTAAAAATAAGGTTAATATTTTGGCTGAATGATTATGTTAGTTTATATTGATTTACCTTTTTCAAACAGGTATTCGTCCTCTTATATTCGCTGTATTCAAACACTAAATTGCAAAAATTCCTGTATAATGCACCTATTGCAGTTGGAGAGATTACAAATCTGTAGTTAATACATGAAATAAAAATGTTTCTTTCATGAGACGTAAGCACTTAATTTGAATTGCTTGTATATGGATCATAAACAGAAGAATTTTAAACTATCTGAAAATGATTTATTTTTTACAAAAATATTAATAAATCTAAAAATGAATTAAAAGAAGAAGTCATAATTAATCAAAACATAAATGCATGTTTAAGATTGAATAATATAATCTAAATATTTTAATCAAATCTATAAAACAGATAAATTTTCGTGATAATCAGTTAGTGGGTAACGCAGTTATCATGTCAAAAAGAAGTACAGAACGCCAGTAACGCACTGATTTTAAACAAAAAAAACCTGACAAACAAAATTTCAAATGAGAAATATAATTATCTTGAACATGTTATATGATTTCAGGGTACTAGTGAAGAATGGAGGATTGTATTTTATATAGCCTCGGGTGTCGCCGTGTTTGCAGCAATAATGTACGGTATATTTGGAAACAGCGAACTGGCACCATGGGCGAGAGGAGCAGATGGTGATCTTGAAATGGAAGTCAAACTGTCAAAGGAAGCGCTTACCAAATGTTAAGATGAAGCTGTGGCAATATTAGACTAGAAAAATGACATATCAACCGCAGACCTGTGTGATTTTATTTTATCTGTCAAGATATGTGTGTCAAAGCGGAGCTACAAGGCCAGATTTTCAATTTCTTTGGTTACTTTTTACATTAAAAGAGAATAAATGAGTCGCAGTGATAAAACATTTTTTTTAAATGATTGTCTTTTTTCAGAAAAAAATTATTGGATTATTTGCATTGATCGTGTGTGTGTGTGTGTGCGTGTGCGTGTGTGTGTGCGTGTGTGTGTGTAAAAATAGCTTAGCTCATACGGAAGATGATGGTGTGTGTGTGTGCGTGCGTGTGCGCGTGCGTGCGTGCGTGCGCGTGTGTGTGTGCGTGTGTGTGTGTGTATGTGTGTGTGTTTGTGTGCGTGTGACATGCTCGATTTATCGAAGGAATCGTTAGACACACAGGGCAGTGGATATTGGCCCACTGTAGATTTTCCCTGATTATGAAAATTTTGCCGGAGTATAGTCTTAAGTCCATATGTTAGTGAAAAATGTAGTATGATATTAAGCAGGGAAAGACATTTTCACAAGGAAATTTCACCAGACATGATTTAGATTTTATGAGAAAATTATGAGAAAGATTAATAAAAACCAACAAGAGATTATACATGTATTCCAATAATCAGCACGGGTAGTGAGTGTCTTAACATACATGTATATAGCATTCAAATTACAATATATACGAAAAACAGAGTTGTAGCATCACGAAATTTTACATTCGAACTGCAAACCATCAAAATTGGATATAAATTGTACACATTATCTCTCCACTATTGTTTGAGATATTTGTTTGAAATAAATTATCAAAACTATCGAGTTCCCTCTTTTGATTAACTAAATAGCATGCCCTAACAAAGGCATTAATTCAAACAAATACCACCCCCATTGACATTTCCTTTCTCGAAAGTGCCTCAAATTTCCTTTGTCATTTTTATTATTCCTGGTGGTCGTATTTTCTGGGTTTCTTTATAAAAATAAAAACATTTTAGTAAAGAAAAAACACATAAGTTATTATAGATAGTTTACAGTTGAAATACGGAAAATGTGTTTCACTGCTGTAGAAAATATTTTTTTACTGTGAAAATACGCATATCTTTCAAAATTTTATGGAAAGGGCATAAAAATAGTGAAGATCAGGCGACAAATTGGCTGCTTACAAGTAAGCATAGAGGTAACCAATTCATCTGGACCAACACCACTAAGGAAGTTAGCTAATTAGATATATATACTGTTTTGTAAAGTTTGTAACTTTTAACCAACTTTATAATTTACATACATTTTCATGTAAATATATCTTGCAAAAAAAGTCCATGCATCTGTGATAAACCATTTTCTCTTGTGTTTACGGATGAGAAATTGATCTCTGCTTATTTTTCCCGTCACATCAGAATCGTACACTTTCACATGGATTTTATTTATATGTTAAAAAATTTCAAGAAATTATTATGAAGCAGTTGCAATCTATTATTATAAATGCTGGTTTCCCACCGCTTTGATAACATTCTTTCGATTTACATAAACAGAACAAGCGTGGAATGGCATTTCATGAAATCATACGTACACATGAATAATCAACTGCAAAGTAAATGGTCACTTTTACAATTGTGCCGACCTCAATCTCGTACTTTTTATGCAGACTTATCTATATATATCAACATACAAATCTTGAACAACCGGAATGCAGGTGTGTATAATTCAACGGCTCGTGCACACTACGCGCTCAGAATGGGGCGCTTTTTCTCGTCTTCGTGGTTTCAGGCTTGTCAGTAACTGTTGAACCTGACGTCCTGGAGACAACTACAATGGAATTGATCCATATAAGTGTAAGGTTTCATTTTCTTTTCTCAATTGTTGATTTAATATTCATATCAACATTACTTATATGTAACCACTCATATTAGAAAATTGCTCAATATTTATCAATATTTTACACACCTCCTCTATTGTTTGTGGCAGGTCTATATTTTTCGGATAGACATGTTTAAACAAAAGAAAGTCCGTTATGAGGTCTATCTTTTGCACGTGCACAGGTCTGTTATAGTCAGACAGACCCGGTCATGAAATACACGTGAAAAAATAGACCTGCCAATGCGCAGACAAAGAAAACATGAAATGAAATCAAAGAATAAAAATTGAAATTAAATGTAAATGATTGTCAAAATGTTCATGTCTAACAAAATCGGGATGCATTTTTTAAACAAAATAATGTTTATTAAATGCACTAAGCAATTATTCCAGCATCCCTATATTAAATCTTTGAATACAAAATAATGGAAATCATCACCGTTGTCGGTGCATATTTATTGTGTAAGTTTGCAATATTTCATATTTGATGACTCCTCTCGGCTGAAATTTAAAATAATGTTATTGTATTTTTTTGATCGCAGATCAGGAAAAACAATGCTGCCATTTAATCTCAGGACCAGCGCTTCCCGACTAACCTAACAACAAGTAGTCCCCAAAAGAGTTAAAAAAAGAAATATTTGATTGTGTTACAAGTATCCAACATTCTACAAGGCATTCAAAGTTTAAAATAGCTTTGGCTTATAGAATGACAATGAATGCACAATCACAAATTACGCGGATGAATATCATTTTAATCAATTTCTCGGCTATTTCCGTTAAGCTCCGGATTATTGTGATCGGAATTAAACACTCCCTAAATGCACATTTGTTATCTAGACTTTCTGAAAAATGACTGTAAGACAGGGACGAATTTGGTCAGTCGACAATCGATAATCAATATTTACTTATAAGTTAAGCACTCGTTCCACGTAAACAAAATGCTATTTTAGCGATGTCGATTACCGAAGACTTCAGCGCGTATTACACATGAAAACCTGACTGTCGAGTACTGAAATATATACATGTCAGACTGTTTTGGCGAGAAAATTTTCGCTTAATTATTTAAATAAGTGTTTAACAACAGATTTACCGTGAACAAAATACCTCGAGATTAATACGGATGGAAATTCTAAATTTGAAATCATTTGGTTTTATTCAGACCTGTTCGTATAATTTAACACGCTCGTTTAGGGTGTTACAGGTCTGGGGGTTCAAATCCCAGTCGACGCAACAAATGTTTATATTTTTCTTAGCGATTTTCACATTCTTTCTAAAGGTAGACCATGGGTTATACTATACCTCCTATTTAAAGAGTTCAAATTTTCTTTCCTTTTTTATGGGTATATCTCAGATCCCTTATGGAAGAAAAAAGTGTTTGATTTTGATTACCGGTATACAATTATTGTAGGTAATTATTTGCTTAATAATGCCAATTTGATAGCAAATATGATACCAGATATTTTCAAAGTTTAATTAAATAAAAAACTACACGATTAAAGTATTTTATATTTCACATAACCAACCAAGAATAGTTTATATAATTTGGGCAAACTTTGAAAACATCTCCTCATTTGCTCGTGTAATTTGTTACCTGAATGGCATTATTTGTTACAGATCCATCAACATGGCCATCCCCCACCGAATGTGTTTGCTCATTGGAAGAATGTATATGTAGTAGAGCGGAATAATTCCATTTTAAGATGTATTTTGGTAATGAAAACTGATGGCTATAGTGATTACAGATTTGAAACCTATGTGAATACTGATAGCTTAAAATAACAAAGGGCAATTACTGAAAAATAATGCAGGGTATGTTATCATTCTTGTGTGCTGCATCCCTCCTCAGTAAAATCCATCCACCTATGAAGTTTCAAGTTGATACCTCAAATACTTTTTGAGAAAAAAATTGAATTGAAAAATTAAGTATGAAAAATAACAAAGGGCAATAACACAACAATTATAAAAGGTAGATTTATCATTCTTGTGCAGTGCACACCTCCTGAGTGAGATCTATGCACCTATGAAGTTTCATTTTGATATCTCAAAGGCTTTTTGAGTTATGCTCTGGTCAAAAATTAATTTTGAAAAATAACAAAGGGCAATAAATCAAAAATAATGCAGGGTAGAGTTATCATTCTTAAGCACTGCACTCCTCCTCAATGAGATCCATCCATCTTTGAAGTTTCAAGTTGATACCTCAAATACTTTTTCAGATAAGCTCTGGACAAAATAGCATGAAAAAAAAAACAAAGGGCAATAACTCAAAAATTATATAGGGAAGAGTTATCATTCTTGCGTATAACATTCCTCCTCAATAAGATCTATCCACCTATGACATTTCATGTTGATATCTCAAACACTTTTTGAGTTATGCTCAACTCAGTTGAAAAATTAGGTATGAAAAATAACAAAGGGCAATAACTCAAAAATTATGAAAGGTATTGTTATCATTCTTAACTTCAAATACTTTTGAGATAAAGTCTGGACAAAATAGAATGAAAAATAACAAAGGGCAATAACTCAAAAATAATGCAGGGTAGAGTTATCATTCTTAAGCACTGCACTCCTCCTCAATGAGATCCATCCACCTATGAAGTTGATACCTCAAATACTTTTTCAGATAAGCTCTGGACAAAATAGCATGAAAAAACAAAACAAAGGGCAATAACTCAAAAATTGTATAGGGAAGAGTTATCATTCTTGTGCACAACATTCCTCCTCAATAAGATCTATCCACTTATGACATTTCATGTTAATATCTCAAACACTTTTTGAGTTATGCTCCACTCAGGTGAAAAATTAAGTATGAAAAATAACAAAGGGCAATAACTCAAAAAATTATGAAAGGTAGAGTTATCATTCTTGTGCACTGCACACCTCCTGAGTGAGATCTATGCACCTATGAAGTTTCATGTTAATATCTCATAGGCTTATGGAGTTATGCTCTGGACAAAAATCAATTTTGAAAAATAACAAAGGGCAATAACTCAAATATCATGCAAGGTAGAGTTATCATTCTTGTGCACTGCACTCCTCCTCAATGAGGTCTATCCACCTATGAAGTTTCAAGTTGATAACTCAAATACTTTTAGAGATATGCTCCGGACAAAAATGTCGGACGGAAGGACGGACGGAATGTCGGACGGACGGAGACTATTTTTATATCCTCCGCCGAAATTTTTCGGCGGGGGATAATTAAGAAAAAAAATACACGAAAGGTTATACATGTAACTATCTATTTTGCTAATATCTACAATATTTCTGTGTTATAAATGGTTCCTTACGATGCGTTATCATGATCGACTGATATTTGTTCTTGACGCATTTGCAATTAGTTACTGGTATGGTGAAAAGCAGTTTCAATAAGTGAACTGTTAACTACATCATACTTAAATCATGCTTATAGTCATAGCATTCGAAAATTGATAATAGGGAAGACAGTTCTAATTCCATGTACTGATTTAGTGAAATTTAGAAGACAATTTTATCTAAATCGACATGACTGTGTTTTCTTTTTCAGTAAAATAGTAGTGGTGTGTGTGTGTGTGTGTGTGTGTGCGTGCGTGTGCGTGTGCGTGTGCGTGTGCGTGTGCGTGTGTGCCGTTTAGTATATTGTGTTCATAAATCAGAATGATATATTGTTATATGAATAAAGGTATGTGTAAGGTGTGAAAATTTTCTATATACTTATTAGTGAAATATTAATAAATCTTAATGAAATAAAATGCGTATTTTCATTTTCCGTATTTCACTGTGTTTTTCTTTCACTGGAATGAAACATATTTCCGTATTTTCACTGGTGTGTTACCGGACTACTTTCTTCTAAATTCAACATGAACACAACAATTGAGATGAAGGCTTTCAGGCTTTGAAATTGTAATTTCCAAAATGTATATAATTATCAGAAAAGTCAATTTTTTTCTAAACATACAGGATTTATTATTATCTTGTCTTGTGGTATGAAAATTATCATATTTAACTTTATTTTTCATACCACTCGATAAAAATAAATCCTGTTTTTATAGAAAAACACCCCCTCCCTAATAAAATATAAAAAAAAAAAACATCAAAAGCAAAAACAACAATCCCAACTTTCGCTCGAAAATCGGCTACATTCGACTGTTTTCGTTAGAGCACGGAATAAACATACTCTAAAGAAGATTACTTCAAACGTTCAATGGCTGGACAAATGCAGCGAAAACAAAATACTGTCAAGTATCAAATTGTCACTGATGCGTTATTTTTTTTTTTTTAATTTTTTACTACTTTAGTGAATAAATGCTCTCTAAATCGAAACATATTATTTAAAGAACAAAACGCAACAATTTATTTCTATGCGCGCGTTTAGTTAACATTCTTTAATGCAGAAGACACTGGTGTTTATTTACACTATATACGGTTCACTCACGAAACAAATATTTGTATTATTATTAACACATACATGAACCTGATATATATGTCATTTATTAAAATCTTACCTATCATGAAACGATCACCAAAATGGTTTAATGATCTTATCTAAATCAGACGACTAGTTGCACATTGAAAGAGCCTTACATTATACCAAATAAAACAATAACTTCGGTACAGCCTTTGTATCATCTAAAGATCAGATGTAGATAATGCACATTTAACGTTTTGAAATCCAAACAAGACAGGTTGTCACATAAAGCTTAAATTGAACGTGTGACTTTGGGCAGCAAAGATTACCTCATTAGCTATGTAAGTTCGTATGAAATATGTTTTGATGAAATTTGAATAGAAAAATTTAACTTCATTGTCTATATAAGTGATTGTGTAAGTTTATTTGAAAGAATTTGGACTATAAAATTTCATATCATTAGCTATGCATGTGTTTGTAATAGTTGTTTTGGAGGAGTTCAGGTGGAAAACGTTTAACCACATTGGATATATAAGTTCTTGTATATGTGTATCCGAAGGTACTGGAACGACATAGTTTAACCTCATTGGCTACTTGGCTATGTAAGTGCTCGTGAAAATTAATATTGAAAAAGATCGAGTGGCAAGGTTTAACCTCATTGGTTACGTAAGTGCTCGTGAAAATCAATATTGAATAAGTTCGGACGGCAAAGTTTAAACTCATTGGCTATGTAAGTGCTAGTGAAAATTAATAATGAAGAAGTTCTGACGGTAAAGTTTAAACTCATGGGCTATGTAAGTGGTAATGAAAATTAATATTGGAGAAGTTCTGACGGCAAAGTTTAAACTCATTGGCTATGTAAGTGCTAGTGAAAATAAATATTGAAGAAGTTCTGACGGCAAAGTTTAAACTCATTGGCTATGTAAGTGCTGGTGAAAATTTATATTGAAGAAGTTCGGACAGCAATGCTTAACCTCATAGGCTATGTAAGTGCTAGTGTAAGTTGATATTGAAGAAGTTCGGATGGCAAAGTTTAAACTCATTGGCTGTGTAAGTGCTAGTGAAAATTAATATTGAAGAAGTTCGGATGGAAAAGTTTAAACTCATTGGCTGTGTAGGTGCTAGTGAAAAGTAATATTGAGGAAGTTCGGACGGCAAAGTTTAATCTCATAGGCTATGTAAGTGCTAGTGAAAATTAATATTGACGAATTTCTATTTGCAAAGTTTAAACTTATTGGCTATGTAAGTGCTAGTGAAAGTTGATATTGAAGAAGTTCGGCTGGCAAAGTTTAACCTCATTGGCTATGTAAGTGCTAGTGAAAAATAATATTGAAAAGGTTCGGATGACAAAGTTTAACCTCTTTGGCTGCGTAAGTGATATAGAAAATTAACATTATAGGTTTTCGGACAGCAAGCCTGAATAGCTATGCAAGTGCTAGTGTAAGTTGAAGAAGTTGAAGTTGGAAGAAATGTGAATGACAAAGATAAAACTAATTTGTTATTTCATTGCTTGTGTAAGTAGATATGAAAGAATTTAGACGACAAAGTGCAACATGAATAGCTTTGTAAGCTTTGAAGTGAAATAAAGCGAAAACAAACGTATAATGTACATTGCCTTAACCCGAGAAGGATAATGTCTGGTAAAATGGGATAAAAGATAGGCAATAACGGTAAAGGGGTAACAATAAAACCCGCAAACTCTTTTAGTATACCGCACACTGACACAATATAGCAAATACACTAAAAAGGCTAAAATTCAAACCATATCGCTTTCATAAGTATGAAAGCTTGCCCATGATTGTCTGTGTGAAAGCTCACCAGAAATGATTTCGTATATGGTCACGGTAAGATCTAAAAGCGGAGCGTTATTTCGAGCCAAATTTAATCAGATTGAATTGTCAAGAACACAAAAATAATCTAACGAAGAACAAAAGTGATATTATTCCATTTGATTATTAAAAAGGTCGCCCATTGATACAAACCAGTTATTTTCAAATTTAGACGAATAAGGTTTATTTCCTATGAATTTTATTCTATTTATAAAACATCGATTAATGAAATAGATATCACACACTGGTGCTCAACTTAAAAGATGCATATTCAACCCCAGTTTTAACCGGTAAGGTCCCGTGGTCACGGGAAGCATAAAATGATCATTTCATTACCGTAACACTCCACTATTAAGACACCGTATGGTATCAGTAAATTGCATATTATTTCTTTTATATATGCCATGGAGCTAGATATATATGTGTATGTGAATAAGCGCATAAACATGTTTATGGTTATGTTTTATTGTTCAATCTAGATACGATAACACAAATAGGACCGATTGCATGTTTCAAATTCAAGTTTAATCGATACCATTTGCACAAACTTAGACTTTAACTCGTGTAAATTGTTTACTTAACCCAACTTAATTTTAATTCGAAACCGTAGAAGAAAGGGATGGTTCAAGCATAAGATTGTGAGGTAGGCGAACACTTCTGAACTACAGCATTAACCTGTGAGTGACTGTGAGAAAAAGATTTCTCTGGGGGACAAGGAACCGGGGTTAAATATGACTGGAACATTTATCACGTACAAGTATCAGTAGCTTTGCTGCTACCATATCTGCTTGATGAATGCATTAAATTACAATTCGCTTTTTGGTTATATTTCTTTCTTATACTTGTTTTTACCATTTTTATGAAAAATACCATATGGTTACCCTATTTTCACTATGTAAATAGTTTTTTTTTCCATTTAATTACCATGCTCTTACTTTATAGATAATTAAAATATTTAACATTGAATGGTTACAAGAGTCTTACAATCAAACTACTTGTACTAATAGGTAGGAATATGAATATAAATTGTATATGTACATTATTGAGACTTTTATAAATATACAGTAGATAAAACAAATATTTTCAGTCAGATTCATTTAAAGATGACTTTTATATCAAAAACTCATTTCTTTTATATGACACATCTTTTGATCTATATGTATTTTGATATGTACTATAGACACAACTTAAAAATGCTTTCGGTAATATTACTTATTTTAAGTTTATACATGTACATACAATCATGTCAGCTGCTCTTGTTCTGTTTGTTGAAAATAATAGTTTTACCATTTGTAGTAATTTATATTAAATTTTGATTTTGTAAACACACTATCAAACTTGGACTCTCTTAACTTTTTTATTATATAAAATTGTAAACATTCTTAAAGGAAGAGTGTTTTATTTTTGATATATTTCAGGTCATCAACGGATAGGAAACGATTCTATTTTATTTTTGCTGTTGCTTCTTGCGCTTTGATTTTTGTGGTTCACAAACAAAGGTATTATTTCACGTTCCAAACAACCTTTTTCGGATCAGAATTTAATGACTTGAGAGCAGCAGAAAATGAAACAAGGCCGCACATTTTACTGATTATTGCAGACGACTTAGGATATAATGACGTAGGATACCATGGATCTCGAGTCAAAACTCCAAATATAGACAAGCTAGCGTTGTCTGGTGTTAGACTAGAAAACTACTATGTTCAGCCAATTTGTACGCCTACAAGAGGTCAACTTCTCACCGGAAGACATCAGGTTATTGTTTTATTTGTTTATCATTTTAACATATAACCATTATACATGAGGGTTCTCCGAGGTTAAAAATAAACTGAAACTCAGATCGCAGGTATTTGATTGGCCAGGAACTGATACAGACTACGCACTGACCAATGGACGTCAAGAGGTTTGAGATGGAATTCAGAAAATTAGTTCTATAACTTGTATATCACCGAGGACATTTTCTCAATACTGTATAGTTGAGATTTGCTAATGAGAACAGGGTGTTTCAACATCAATGCTGATTAAGTTCAGCTTTAAGTTGCTTTTATTTTATATTAATTAATGTGCAATTTAATGTGCAATATTAATGTATAATTAAATTCCTCCTTAAGCTCTCTGTTTAAAGAAGGAAACGTTTACAATTTAGCACTTATTTGGCTGAGTAATTTATCTTATAATTTTAGATATACACAGGGTTACAATGGGTACTTTGGCCATCTACACCATTAGGACTAGACTTGGATAGCACCACGATTGCCGATAAGCTGAAAGAGGCTGGTTATGCTACACATATTGTTGGAAAGTGGCATGTTGGCTTTTACAAAAAAGAATATTTACCTACGAATCGGGGTTTCGAAACTTTCTTTGGTTTGTATTTTTTATGTTAATAATCTGTTTATTATAATACATTAATTTGAATTTGCATAATTTTGACCAAATTGCTATTGTACTCGTTATGTATGTATTAAGCATCGTGTCTGTGTTTATCATGTTAAATTATTAAGAGGAAGCATGCTTCGTCTGTCACAAGTTACATCACTTGAGAAAGACTTTGCTGTCTCACATTATAAGTTATCTGCGGGTCAGTACACAAAATGGTACATATTGAAGACTTACGTGTCCGTGCTTCGGTCTTTTCCCACATCAATGTCTAATTGGTATAAGCCAAATGCACTGAATATCTGTATATAAAGTTTTTATAATCACAAATATTTTCAGGTTTCCAATCTGGTCACTCCAATTATTTTACCCATGAAACTGTTGACGAAAACATGAAAGGATACGATTTGATGGAAAATGACAAACCAGCTAATATCTCGAAGTATCTTGGTGTATATTCGACCAATCTCTTTACCGACAGAGTGAAAAGTATCATTCATACTCACGATAAATCAAAGTTAAGTCAGACACATTTAACCCTTATAGGTAGTCTCACTGCAATGCTTTCCCACCAAAAAATCTAACATCGGCCAATAACGTAGCAAATAAATTATTTACAATCATTTATTTATTGCTATGTACTAAATTCCGGTTATGAACGGTTAAAAATATTGAATACCGAAGACGTTCCGGACATGGGCGATTTATTACTATATTGACCGATTTTATAAATTTTAGACGAGAAAACTTTACAGTAAGACTACCTAAATTTACTTGTCCGCCTTAATCTGGATAAAACCATCCACCTTTTTCAGGGAAAGTTTTGAAACATGTATCCACTGAATAGCCAACGGTACAGATCATGATCATACGGCTCGGACCTTGGTCTGCTCTTATTTTATAAGTAGATTGAGTTGCTACTTGCAGGCTTGCAGTTCATAAATAAATAGATTACATTAACATTTTATAAAATAAAAGTCCCTGTAATTGCATTTTAGTACTACCTTCATACAAAATATTCAAATAAATTAATTTTCTATTATTATTATAAATGTTATATCGTTTTTGGATTTCATATTATTCAATATAACGAAAAATTAATTCTTAACATAATATTACGTTTAAAAACAAGAAAATATAAACAGCTCAATTTCAAGATAATTTTTGTTTTAAATCGTGCTAAAACTTTACTTTGTTGAAATAAATATAAAGATAATGAACTTGTAAATCTAAAGGGAGAAGTATAATGTATAAGTTTTGTTAATTATTCTAACCATACTCGACCTATTTATGTCTTCTCATAATCATATAACATTATCTGCCGTAACTATTATACTTTGTATTGCGTTATGTGTCGCAGATTGCTTTGGTTGTCTGTATTGTTGCCCGTTATCTTTATAAAGTAATCTGTCGTGGCTTTTGTAACCTTTATTTAGTAACCTTTTGTATTTCTTTCAAGCTGTTTTGACTAAGCAGTCTGTATCTATCTGTAGTATCTCTTGTAGTATTTATTTTAATATATGTTATATCTAGTGTAACAATTATCTGTTCATCATATTTATTGTAGCTACTGTTTGTCAATTCAATGTTCACTTGCAAACCCACTCTAGTATGAGCCTGTAGGTATACATGATTTAATAATAATAGTATGTGACACACTTTTGTGTGATCTGTTTTGGATATTTTTCTGAATAAACTTATAATAAACTGTTTTATTGGTTAGAGGTTTTTGTACCTTAAAACCACATATAGCTCCTTGCATAATATATCTATCTTTGCAGCCATTATTTGTTTATCTCTCGTATCAAGCTGTTCACGGACCAATTCAGGTGCCTGATCAATATGTTGACCTGTACGACAATACTACAAGCCTAAAACGCAGAAAACATGCAGGTAAGTTAACATCAGATGTCTACCTTTTCTCGTATGTTGTAAAACTTGCAGGAGTACATCTCGAAAACAAACTACATGTGTTTGAGTTATCATTGTTTAATTTGTTTTGCTCTTATCTAGTACAAAACGAGTGAAAACAACTTTTAATGGAATGACAATAAAGTGTGACAGACATTGAAGGTTCCGTGATGACCGCCATATGAACATATCTGCGGATGTTTCAAAATTCAATATTTTACCAGTTCATGTTTTATTTTGTGTTCTGTTTAAGTCGGTGCTAGGGGACGTGGACGGTATCCTACAACTACCACTACCTCCACTGACAGGCTTATCATGCCGAGCCTGAAACATTTTAAATTTTAACGTGTTTGGCTTTCCAAAGAAATTCTGTGTTTCTCTATTTCATAGCAAGAAGATTAACATGATCAACCTTAGAACAATAAACTGAAAATTGAAGCTTAGTTGTTCTTGAGTTTATTGCAATAAATTGCATCTTTACAGCGCTCCCATTGGTTCCAGTCAGATATTAAACAAGTGTCGTGCGATTGACAACTTATGTTATAATTTTCAAGCTTACTCGCATAAAGTTGAATAACTTTTACATCAGCTCTTAAGTTATACCTTAGGCGGTGTGTGGGACTTCTATATTTCTCCTTGGCGCGTTAACATAGAGAAAAACAGAATCCATTGATATAGTCCAACACGGAAAAATGAATGTGTTGAAGGCACGATTTGACTGAGCATGTTCATGAACGGTAGTGGTAATTGCAAGTAACCGTCCACACCCCCTAGCACCTTATAAAGCAGACTTGTAAAAGGAAATCATCAAAGAAAGCATTCGTACCAAATAATTAGTGTTTGAATCATTGAGGATCGCTCAGCAAGACATTATTGTTGTGTGTGCGTGTTTTAGTTCCTTCCGTTCGATCTTTTCCTAAATGAATATTAATGAATCACCCTTAGAACATGTTGCCTGCTTTTTATATTTGTCTTCTGATGTCTTATGCAGTCTTTATAACCTCTAATCCCATTTCAAAATTCTTTTGTTCAGTTCCGCTCATTTTTTTTCTCGTTTACGGCACATGCATGCTATTCCTGGAATGGTACGAAAGTGTCTCATTGAAGGTCCCTTGCGTATAAACGCATCTGCAGATGTTTCTAAATTAAAAAAATTACTATTTTCATATTTAAATGTTGAGTTTTGCATAAGTCAGTGCTAGGGGGCATGGGCCGTAATTTGCATTTAGTTCTTTAGAGATTCTGTTTCTTCAATTTGTTTGTCCAATAGGATTGAATAATTTCAAAATGAATCGCAACACATTCACTTAAGATAATCGGTCAAATAAAACAAATGTTTATAAAAAGTCAAACATCGCGCCGCACCTAAATACTAACGAACTTTAATTTATACAAAATCAAATTTATGGAGTACGTAGTTTCATGTACAATGTTTTTTTTTTGTTTTGTTTTGTTTTGGGTTTTACGTCACATCGACACAGTATAGGTCATATCGCGACGTTCCAGCTTTACTGGTGGAGGAAGACCTCAGGTGCCCTTCCGTGCATTATTTCAGGCACGAACGGGCACCTGAGTAGAACCACCGACGTTCCGTCATGGACAATGTACCAATAGTAATATCACTTTGAATATTACTTTATATAACATCAACATCTGTTTATTACTTTAAATATTACTTTAAATTACATCATTTATGTGTACAAGTTTATATATTAAATGAGTTTGTTTTTGTTTATTTGAAAGGACAAGTATCATGTATGGATGATGGTATTGGAAGTGTTGTCGAGTCTTTAAAGCAAAGTGGAATGTGGGATAACACTGTGCTTATTTTCACAACCGGTATGGTAATAAAAACGTGGTATTATACAAGTTATATCTAACAGCATTGTCTGCCTTACAGGTTTTATTCATATTCAATGAAACAGCAAATAGATTTGTTTGGGGTCTGTAAACTCTCATTTCAAATATGTGTAAAATATAGTTTTCAATTGTATTTCAATGGACATATAACATTAGCATTATTCAGGTTCAATACAAATTAATCTTAGACTAGTGATATCTTCTCATAAAGATAATTTGTAATATTTTAGATAATGGAGGCCAATTAAATGAAGGGAGTAGCAATTACCCGTTGAAAGGTGGGAAAGGATCAATATGGGAAGGGGGTATACGTGCTGCTGGCTTTGTGACTAGTGTGTTGCTGAATGACAAGGTCAAGGGCTCTGTTTCCAAGGAACTTATGCATGTGACAGACTGGTTTCCAACACTTATAAATCTAGCTGGAGGAAATTTAAATGTTACTAAACCTTTAGATGGATTCGACCAATGGAAATCAATTAAGTGAGTTTTTATTTTTAAGTCAACAATGTGACAATAATAATTCATTACGAGCGCTACAACAACAAAAAATCGTCTAAAAATTTATTTTATTTACTTAGTGTACATCAAGAACACAAGTACACCTTAGTATAATTTGTGTAGAACAATTGTTTTTCTTTGAAATTAGAACAGTTTACTTCTAGTTTAAGAGTATTTTGCATCAAATATTAAAAAAACCCAGCTACTTACATGAAATAATTTTAATACACAGACTGGCCTGGCCCTAAACTGTAGCAAAGACTGGTGACTTTCGTTCCCAGAAGAGTAAGGATTAAAATGAAAAAAGAATGGAAAAATATTGGCCTAAATTTCATTTCCTGCTTACGTTAGAGAAATCTTGGAGTTTTACAGTAAATCAAAATCAAAATTTTAAAAATGTGAACGTGTAATTGCATGATTAGGGGAACCCGAATTTGCATGGATTTTCATACAAAAACATGTTTTTTCTAACTATTGATCTCCTTTATTTGCGTTTATATGTAAGCTATAATGTCATAAAGCAAGTTTTGTTTAAATAAAAACATTCGTTAAAATTTTGTTTCTATGTACTTCTGTATTAGTTTAGAAACTTCTATACAATGCTTTTCAATTTTCAGTGGACTGGAGAGAACACCCCGTTCAGAAATCCTCATTGACATCAAGCCCATTAATAAAGAAAAAAATGTTGACAAATATGATAACATATTTAATTCGACGGTACGAACAGGAATCAGGACTGGGCGATGGAAACTTATAACTAGTAAAATAGGTAATTTTGATACAAAACGTTTGTGTTCTGTTTGAGCCATCGTTCCTCCGAATAACCGACCACGTGTTATTGGCTCGTCGCTTCAGCTTATCGTTTCGTCGCTCCGACGTTTTAGGTTCATCAGAGCGATGCAAAGATACGATGGCCAAAACGGAACACCTTTCACAGCGGTATTTCTTTTGAGGATATTTTCATATAAGTAAAGGTTGATAGCCCAATTGTGTTGGGTGTGAAGTAACGCCGACAATGTATATCTGAGAGTAAAGACCAACTAGGAGATCAGCATTAAAGACACGTGACTCCTCCGTTATAGTTTACACTAATAGCCAACTGTCACTATAGCAAAACTCGAACAAAAACGACAAAGCGATTCCAAGTCAGAGAATCGGGTGAATTGTATAAGTTGCTGGTTGTGTGTTCTACTTGCAGTGACCATTGCTTTGTAAAAGTGACTCTACACCCATAAATGTTAGAGACCAGCTACATTTGATTTGAATGATAAGATATTAATCAAAACAAACATCCACAAACTGAGTCTTTGTTAGATAATGAAGCACAATCCAGATGTTATTAACATTTGCATTCCATTTCTTACATATAATACCATGATTACTATTCATACAGTCTTAATAGTATTCAAATTTAAATTTTATGAGCTATTAGGCGGTAAACAAAAAAAATATTTCAACTCTATTATTATAGTTAGCTTCTGTTACATATTTGAATGGTTTGAAATTATCATTTTAGGTAACAACGGAACTAAAGAAAAGCCTGTCTGGTTATTTGATATAGTAAAAGACCCAGTTGAAAGACATAACTTGGCCAATAAGTTTCCAGAACGAGTGGAAAGCATGCTTCAAAGAGTTGAATTTTATCGTCAAAGAATGGTTCCTTGCCCACTGCCTCCCCGAGACAAACGGGCAAACCCAAAGAAGCGGTCAGGTTTCTGGTTACCATGGTTATAATTCAAACATTATGTTCCTAATTGACCTATATATAGTATGTGTTTAAACAACGAACTGATTATTTACTAATAATAAATCTTACTTATCTTATTTTACTTATTTTTTGGTCCAACTGGAGGCATGTCATCAAAGCGGGCCTGTTGATAATTCAATTTGAACATTTGACAATAATTATTTCTACGAAGCATAAAAATAACTGAACACTATTTATTTTCACGAACATGTAATAATTGCATATAATGAATGCCTTTTGTTTCGTATTGAAAGACATATTTTGTACTTCACATATGGGAAAACAAAACTTAGCGAGGGTGGGTCAATATGTAATGCAATATGGTCAATAATTTAACAACAGAGCAAATATTTTATAATTTTCTATTTCAACCTTTTGAAATACTCTCCTCCTGCAGTACAAAAGTTTAGACTTTTAAATTCTAATTTATAAATGCTTAAACATAGACCTCCTTAGGATTATCCTTTAATTGCTACAAAGTGGCCAAACCAAGTCCATTTCTGCTCATTAGTATGACCTGCAAGATGTTTGTTTAGTCTAGGAACGAGAGGAAAGAGGTACAGGTCACAGGGTGCCAAGTCTGGGGAATCCAATTATTTTAGCTCCTTTGTGTGCATTGTGCGCGTCGTCATGCAGAAAATACAGAAAATTGATTTCAGTCGAAGGACAAACTTAATTCGTTTTAAATGTTTTTCAATTTTTCATTACACAACATATCTAGACTACTTATGTGTGACACGACAGCCTCTAGCACATCAGTCTCACTGATTCTCGTATTGAAAAGACTCTTGTCAATCCCTTGGCAATGTATGGTCGACTAATATATTCATGGCTCAAATCTTAGAACTAATGTAAAATAGTAAAACCATTTTTTCATCACCATTCACAATATAAGAAATACGGCGTCTGATATATTTAGAAATACAGCAAATGAGGAATCCATCTGTGAGATATTTGCCTAAACTGAGTGATTCTTCAGAATCGTATGGGTTGACCCTTTTGATATTCTTGAGGGTAAGTGAAAGTCTGGCATCTATGATAATGATCAGCCAGTAAGAATGGAGCGTTTCAACTAGACTTACAGGCATCTTTAATTGACTCAGGTATGCATCCATCTCGAAACAGTTAAATGAGATACTTCAATGTTGTAATAAATATTACAAAAATCATTTTAAACAATTATAGCAGATTTTTCTATTTTCGCTCGAGTTATTATGTAAGCCCGTATATGAGCATTTTCAACTGAGTTTTTACAAGCCATATTATACATGAAGTTACTCATTTAAGGAATTTTTAAATGTGATAAAATTCCCAATCTGTTTACTGTACACACAATTTTGGTATTATTTGAAAGCAGATGCTTAGAAGCATAGCACTATTAACACAAACACAAAAATCACAAGCTAAATAAGAAAATATACTTCATATTGCATTACATAGTAAGCAACTCTCGTAGTTTTATCATACCCCTTATTACCTAGAATAAGGTTTCAAACTTGAAAGTTTGGCGCGTTTTTCGATGAAAAGCATGCTTAGCAATTAAGCAAGTAAAGAAGAAATGCATTTCTGTAAGGAATAATATTGTGTGGTAGGAAGGATATTTTTGCGACGGACAGCGCGCCAGCAGACAGACCGGAAGTTAAACTTATCAATCATTTAAATAATTTAAAACGAATGACGCCAAAGAAAATAATACACACAACACATATTAAGTTTAATTGTCCATGCAAACACATGTTACAACATGTATGTTTAAATATTTCAAGTTCCAGATTGTACATAAGGATAAATCACCTTACTGGATAAAAAAACGTTTATTGCCGGTAATGTTGGATGATATTTTTGGTGACGAAGAGATATTGCAAATATGCTATCTTTTCGCTATCCTATGTACATGTACAATGATAGACAATGGTTATCTTATAGTTAATATAAAACGTCAAATATAGACAATCAATAAGGAAATGTGCTGAGATGCTAAATGTGTGACATTGATTTAATACAGAATTATTGACAAAATTTTCCAGTAAAAGGAAAAGCCCTAACGTTCGCATGTTGTAAACATTCTTTCATTCAATAATTGTAGTTGTACGGGAAAACCGGATAATGTCCCTAATTATTAATGGATAAGTTGTTAATGTTTGAATCACCAGCAGCATATAGAAAGGGGACTATAATCTTATAAAATCAAGAAACGTTCGCATGAAAAGGTATTTTTATAGATAAGGTCACTGTGTCAACGTTAAGCCTATAAGACTTGGTTTTTATGCGACAATTTCATTGTTTTTATGCAGAATAGGACACATTAGCATTTCGTGTTCATCTTTCTATAAATGAATGTAATATTGTGGTTTGGCGCATTCAGTGCTTTCAGCACTTTGCTTCAACTATAATTGAGTAATGTGGACATTTTTGTACCTCTGACCAGCGGGGCTAGCAGTCTGTACGGACATAAAGGTAAGGGCATAAATGAAAAATACGGGAACGGTCGAAAAGGCAATAAAATATATTTTAAGGTCATAAGAAGCAAGTATTTGGTACTATATAAAATAACTTTACCTCTAGACTGAAACATGTTAAAAAAGCATCCGTTGTGAGATCAAAATTAATTTTGGAATATTAAAATGATGGTTTCCTTATGGTATTTTACAGGATTGTGATTTAGCATGTATAGTGACCAAGCATGTATAGTGATTAAGCATGTACAGAAACCAGCATGTATAGTGGCCAAGCATGTATAGTGGCCGAGCATGCATATTGATTTAGCATGTACAGAAACCAACTTGTATAGAGATTAAGCATGTAATCGTGACCAAGCATTGTATGTGCATTAAGACTGTATAGTATTAAAGCAATGTATAGTGGGCAAGCATGTATAGTGACCAAGCATGTATAGTGGCCAAGCATGTATAGTGGCCAAGCATGTATAGTGGCCAAGCATGTTTAGTGATTAAGCATGTATAGGTTACATTAACAACATTTATACGAGAGAGAAAAATACGACTTAAAACAGGACGCTTTACGAAGTGGAGATACTAAAACACACCGGAAATGATCGATGATATACAAGATAACATTATATATGTCATTACCTTCTGTACGAGATCTTGAAACAGGGTCATGTACATGTATTTACGAAAACAGAAATAAAAAAATATGAAAATATATACCGCTCTAATAATCAAGTTAAACCTTACAGTTCGTCAACCATAACCATATAATTTAATACACCAGTTAATAACAACCCCATACCCAACAAGTAAATAAGCAAGGCTTTACTTCACACTGCTGGGTTAATGTAATTATTTCCTTTTTGGCCAATTAAAGAAGCAGTGCGGGAGTTTCAAATTCCCTTCCGCGGGTGTGCGAGCTGGCGATGCATATTCATTTGCCGAATTAAATCTATTATTTCATCCCCGACATTACACGAAAATATATAAAAATGAAAAAAAGGAATAATACAATCCCAAAAACAAACATACAAAAAAAAACCCCAAAAAACAACAATAGAAAACAAATAAACAAAGATAAAACGACTGCAAAATAATAAGACTTTATTGAATGAACAAGTGAAATATACATGTATAATTAAAATAACTGAAACGAAGTCATACAATTTTTGTGTTCTTTAAATGGGAATATAACGAAAATATGAAACATTAAAAAAAATTAATTAATGTCATATCTTTTGAACTAAAGCAGTCCTTCATTGTAAACATATTGTATTACTACGCTTCGCTAACCAAACTGAATAAAATATAAAGTCATGTGAATAGAGATGGTGTAACCTTCACGGTAAATAGAGAAAAAAAACCTATCAAATATCACCATTTCAAAATAGGTAACGAGAAGAAGGAATAAATAAGACTCTAGTCATTCAGGCATTATAGTTAGATCGAATCTTGTTCGGAATAAAGCTTCAAAATGAGGTGAGTGTTTAAATGATATATTTTGTATATTTGGCTGCTTTTAAACTGTTTAAAACCTTTAGCTTATACATTTATTATATTGATTATTGAGTTTTATATAAATCTATTTATGCAGGCCCATTAAGCTCCTAAAATGTTTCATTTTTATTTATATTTCTCAAAAGCTGTTTATATTTAACGTACTGTTACAGTTCACTGGCCATTTTACTAAACCGTGTTTTGCTTCTTTCACGTTTTGCTATTAGTTTAATAGTAGTAATTTTGTATGGAAGTCAAAATACTAGGCTAGATTGTTAACATTTTGCTACATTTCACATTAGCACATCATTCAGTGCTACTTATTAACGTGATAATATATTCTTTATATTATAGAACACATGCTTGCCTGTTCTTGAGATACAAAATGTAGTCAATTCTGGGGCATAAAGGGGACCATTATGTCTCATGTATGCGATCGTTTTTATTTCTCATAAACTTTTTATTTTTGGTTTCTAAATATAGTTTCCAAAACAATTACTTATTTGCCACATATATGAATTATCTTTTTTGCTTCTTTGCTGTTTTGGCAGTGGATATAGTTAAAGTGAATTAGTACTTTTATGAAAATCAAAATACTACTTCGTACCTTTACGATACATCATTGCATTTTAAGCGCTATTTTCTTCAGTACCTTAACATCTAACATTCTCTTAATCCATTAACATGTTTGACATTTCTTAAGTATTAATAAAATATGAATTTCTGAAGAAACATAATGTGCCTTTAATGTGCCGTTAACAATAATATGTGCAGCAAATATTGGTTTAGGCTACTAACCCACTTAGGAAATATTTATTCGTTTCTGGACATAATTTGCTTTTAAATCTGCTTCTTTCCCATATATTAAATATTTATTCGTTTCTGGGGCATAACGTACTATTCTACATATGAAGTAAAACATTGCAACGGTTTATAATTAGTCTTGCTTTTATGTTGAAACTTTGACATTATACAAAACTTACCTTGTAACTTGAGAAAACAGTCTCTTACGGTATATCAATAATATATTAAGTTTTTTATTTATTCTGGAAACATTGAGGTATTGAACATTGGACATGTATACATATTTTAGTTTACACGGTTCCTTACGCTACTAAATATATTTTAAGCTTGAATACGTAAAGGATTATATAATTATTTATGAAAAAAAAACTAAATACATTTAAAAATAAATTTGTCTTCAATTTATCAGAAAATTCAATTCTTCTCTAATATACTCGTACATTTACTATAAAATACATCCTAGTTGCTGTGAAATTCTTATGCTTACAATTCAAAGTAAAAAGCTCTTAAATTTTATCATAAAATTCTCTTTTAATGTACATTTATCTGTTCTAAAGTCTAAAATCATTGGAAATACATGTACATGTAAGTTTTTTTTTGAAAATCTTATGGAAGATTCTCTGACGACGTAAGGCTGTTAACTTTCATTGTCACTTAGTTCAGTTTAAACATATTAACTTGTGCTGGATTGTTATATTGTCTTGACATGCACTTTTTTCGTACGCTCGCTTCCAGGGACTTAACTTGCCACAAGTTTATAAAACATTTTTTTCTCAAGTTCTGTTTCAAATCTCAATATTTTCATTGGTCAGTGTACAATCTGTGTCAAATTGTGACCAATCAATCACCTGAGATCTGAGTTTGAACTAATTCATAATTTCTTTATAACCTCTTAAACAGTTCTGGTGTCATACGAGTAAACGTGGCCGTTATTCATGTAATATTCATGTTAAGTTACAACAGACTTTCCCTAGTTTGAAAAGGTCGACACCCGTTTACCACTAGACCAGTTATAATCATTTCCTCTGCGTATTATTAGCTTTCAGAAGCAAATAAATAACTTGTAGTAGTAGTAGTGGTGGTGATGTTTGAAGTTTTCACTCCAGATCACAATAGTAAGATGTAGGTAGGGCAATACCCTAACCCTAAAGTCACATTCCTTTTACCAGAACAGTTCAGTCACCGCGTCATTCATGGGCAGACTGTCAAGCAGTTTACCAGTACTGGTTGCCTACTTTTCCGTAAGGAACTGTTAACTTCTGTACATGCCAGAGCAGAGGCACAGAGCGAATGACCGTAGAATTGCAAAACAGATATTGTCTTCGTCACATCACATAATAACTCTTCAGCTGGAATATGATTTTATCGTAGAGCTGCGATTTTTTCGATGATAAAGGTAGAGTATTCCAGGGGAGGTATTTGAGAGAAGAAGAAAATAGTCCTCAAATCTACAATCTGGCCTCACTCTTCAAATTGAAATGTCAGACTACGAAGCATACGTTATTGCACCAGTTTGTTTTCTTGCTTTACAAATTTGTGCGCGTTGGGAACAAATGAAGCGAATACATGTATGAGAGTGAGTTAATAAAATGTCAAAAATGATGTACTTTTTTCGCCGAAAAATACTTTCCTTGTAAATATTGTAAGTTCTTGTTTTGATTTCCATAGAAATAGTGTTGCCCGTACGCATTTAATTGCTGTCCATACGAGAAATATCAAATAAGCAGTTTTTCCATTTCGTTTTCCAATGGACGCTTCATGATTTGCATTACTTTCTATTAACAGAGACGCATTACTAAAAATAGACTTGTTGTCTGTAGCCAAATGTCATGCGTCTGTACGACACATACTCCTTAAAGCAGAAAACCCTTATTATATGGATGAATCCGATTTTGAAAAGATAATTTATGATGATTTTGTATTTTCAGGACATTAAATTTAATGTTCACGTTACTGTGCTTGAGCATCGGTCAAACAGAGGCCGCCGTTGAAAACCTTGGGGAAGAGATGACAAATTATGATGTAAATGACATCATCAAACTACGATGTTGTCCTGCAGACGACTGTTATCCGTCACAAGCGGAAGTGGCGTCTTTAAACAACAAGTTGAAAGGCAGAGTTATTGTTCCACACTTTGAGGAATATGTCAACCAATCACATATGTATAACACATTCGAGCAGAGGTATGACCATTATTTTTTTTATATGTTTGATCGAAACTTGCAGGTTTTCGCCTACGCCGAGTATGACCTTTTTTCATCCAATAAAAGTACTCGACGGTAGTTAAAATAATTCCAATCTTCATTTCGGGGTGCATATGAGTATACGAAGTAACATTGTTTAATAGCCATAAGTGGGGGATAAAATGCATAACACTTTTCTGTATTATGTGAGGTCAGTTAGAGCAAGTCAATGTTTCACAGTGATCATTTTTTATGAAAGCCCGTATTTTCTTCTGATAACTATGACGAACATTTCCTCATTATCTTCTAAATAAAAAATCCCATGCTTCGAAATTTCAACACAACATGACAGTAACTTACTGAATTAAAGACCAGATTCCATAAATATATTAGTGGCAAAGCCTCGAAATTGTCTTATTGTCAGGTACCCACGACTTGTTGTTATGGTTCATTCGAAAGAAGATATCCGAGATACGGTCTTGTTTGCCCGGAAGTACAATTTGCATGTGACAATGAGGAGTTCCGGTCATGACTTTGTTGGTAGATCAACATGGGATGGAAGTATTAACATCAATTTATCTGAAATGAAAGACTACGAAATTAATCTTCTCTCTAGTAGAAGTGAACATGGGGAGGTCAAAGTTCAAACTGGATTGACTTGGGCGGAGATTTACGAAAAGGTAGGTGTAAAGTTAGTGTAGGGCTGCAATCACATTGTGAAAAAGAAGTTCTTTTTCAATATATTTTTTTTAGTCCCATGACTTGAGCATTCAAATACGTAATATTACACAAAAACATTTTAGTTTTTTGATAAAAATCTATTTAAAATCAGCTCCTAATTAACACTACGCATTAGGATCTGACAACCACCAATAGGTTGTCACCTGCTCGAGACCTTTCAAACAGCCAGTCATCGGCAAGCTTCCACAAGCAATGCGGTTTTTAAAGTTTAATCGCTGGAAAACCAATACTAAGTAGGTAATTTGCACGATTTCGAGAACAAACAAGGCGTTTTCCATATTGCCGGCATAAACTGGCAAAATAACCTTGCATTTTTTTGAATTTAAGTCTGTTATTTCATGTTTAAATGTTTCAAATTACTTCAAATAATTTGATTTCTAACAAAATTCAACATCTTGACGATATTTTGGTAGCTCGTTATATGCCTATCTGTAGAGGACGGTTTGATTGCATGGCATAATATCTTTTTCGGGAAATCCGAATCGCAATGAAGGCAAAACAAATACTGTAGCAATCAGATCTATATGCAAGAACAAACATTAGTAGATGTGAACTTTAGACAGATTGAATCAAACTATAGTCTCACAGCTTGGTCTAGTTTTTTTTTTTGAAAATTGACACATTAAGTACTTGTTGCAGAAAAAAGGAAACAAGGAAACAACATGAAACATGGATTATTTCATAATACAATAACAATATACACTAATTACAGGCATTTCAAAGATTATTTGAAAATGTAAAGACTCTAAAACAAAACTTATCCGAACAACTTGTCATCCAACTACTTCTGGATCACGCAAAGCAGATATTTCCTTACACATAAGTACTCAATTTGCACAGTTTATGTTTGTTTCTGTTGATTCTTCTCTCCAAGGAATTATTAGGAATATACATGTATTGCAGAATTATAAAGAAAAACATGTTGTGTTCGGATAGACCTCGATTCGGATGCCTACACATACTTTGATATTTTATAGTATATTTGCTTTATATGTGATAAAAGGTATACATATCTGTTGCTCTTGTGGGAGTGGCTTATTTACCAATCCATGTTCATAATCTGCCTGGTAACTTAAAAATGCTTTTGTATACTATACGACGAAATATGCGTCCATGTTATCTATTTATTTTAAACAGCTTGACAAGGAGTACAATCGAACTATCGTAGGCGGAAGTGCTCACACAGTGACACCTGGTGGCTATACCATAGGTGGAGGTCATAGTCCTATCTCAAGGTCATTAGGGTATGCAGTTGACAATGTCCTTGAAGTGCAGGTAATCACAGACGTTTATTCAGTATTTTTCCATGGACAGGTTGTCAATTTTTTTTGGAAATACTGTATGTTCAATTGGTTTTACAAAGACTTCATTGATTTTTTTTTCTAATTTGGGAACGACTTTCAAAGAATTAGTGAAAAATATATTAACCATTTGAAGAATGTTGTTTAAGCAAGATGTCCATTACATTGCTAGGCCAAGTTATACGTATAGCAGTTCAAAAATATCACATCAAATCAAATATACCCCACAAATATGTAATTGTCTATAAAGATTGTCTTTTCAATCAATTTTAAAATGATTATATTGAGCAGGGTACACATTTAAATGAGTAAAACACAAAAACAGACAGTCCTCTGGCGATTTTTTCTTGACTAAACGTTTCTATATTTATGTCATTTAGGTCGTCCTAGCCGATGGTAGGATCGCCACGTGCATAGAATCGAGATGTGAAATTGAAGATCTAGACGGTAAAGTTGATTCAGATGACGGAGATCTATTTTGGGCATTACGTGGTGGTGGTGGGGGAACATTTGGAGTTGTTGTTTACTTTGTTTTCAAATTACACGCAATGCCAACTGCAATGGTTCGAGCAGACACATGGTTGCCTTTAAAAGTAGACACATACGGTCTCGATTACAGCGAGCGTATTCTGTCGGCGCTCGGGAACCTTATAACAACTATGCCTAGGGAATGGGGAGGATATTATCTAATTGGTAATGAAAAGAATTATTTCGAAGGTATTGAGATGACCGGGCGATTACAGTTAGCGATGAACAAGTTTGCTCCTTGGGATGGCTCCGAAAATAAAATTTTCGAAGAATTTATTGGTATTGCCAAGGAGCTTCAAACCAATGTAACATTCACGAATTTAAGCAGTTTCTGGGACTACGAGAAGGACGCCTCTGATCCACCTATAACTCGGTCTTACATAGTTAATACTTTACTTCAGCCGGAAAAGGTCAACGGAGAGTTGGTCAAACTGTTTCAAGAGGAACTGTTCACTAATATGGCAGGAATTTACTTTGGATGCACAGGAGCATCGGTTGGAGGTAAGAGTGGCTATACCACGTGATATGACGACTGTTCTAATAAATATACATGTATTAGCTTTTATTAATTGTTTATTACCTTTTATTAGCGAAGGGAAAAATTTAACTAAAAACTAACAAGAGCGATGACAATGGACTATGAATTAGTTTTGACAACGATATACAAGATGAAGGGGCATTTTTTTATGTCCAGGGCTGAATAAAAACTTTAAATATTCCAGGCTATTGGACATGGAATAAGATTAACAATTTTATGTACACAATATAATTTGACTAAAACCCATATGGCTGATTTTACTCCAGACAGTCGGAAGTGACATAAATTGCTCCGGATATCGGAAACTTAAAATAAAAATTTATTTGTTTATTCAGATAATATTAAAATCAATTAAAATTAAATTTTGACAACGTGCTGACAAATGTCCTGACAACAGATAGTTAGATATTTAAAACTATGTATGCATGAATAAATTCCGAATATCGGAAGCTTATCAATTTTGTTTGATAGATATTATCAATTGAAATAAGTGACATTTTGAAAAAGAGATACTGCAAAACAAATAATTTACCAAATCAAATATATTGACCAGTATATTTCTGCTAAAAACGCTAAAGCGTGCCGTGATTTATTGCAAGAAACACGGGCAGTAACAAAAGTTATCATGAGAACTCTAGGACAGCTTCAAGGTTATCACAAGAACTCCGGGACATTTAAAAAAGGGCATCAAATTGTTAGCCAGGGCTTTGTGTTTGCAATTTTGCATTATAATTAGGTAATTATGTATGGCAAGGATGAAGACCAGAAATGAACAGATCAATACGTTCGAATTTGCAAATAATTTTAAAATCTTACTCAAAACTACCAGATTTTAAACTAGAGGCAATGAACAATGACGTATGAATTAGTTTTGACACATAATACAAGATGAAAGGCAAGCTTAATCATTAAAGTTTAATTTAGCACCAAATATTAAAAGTAGCATTTTTGACGAGTGTTTTTGTAGTATAGACAGAGGTTTTCCGACGGATTCCATGAAAAGTTATCACATTAACTCATTATAGCTTTTCTAAGTTCAAGTCTTTAGGCATTTGTCTCGAAATTTGTAAGTACATTCGCACTGGAAAATCGAGCCATGACGTTTCGTTCGAACACTATTGATGGCATCCATCTTAAATAAAGCAGAAATAAGTAAAAGAAAGCTCAACAAAAGCAGACGGAAAATATTCTGGGAGGGAAAGGCTGGGTTTATAAGTACACAACCTGGCTTGTAAAGGGACGCAACAAGTATAAATATGTAAATAATGACATGTCATCTTGTCTACCTTCTAATAAATTGCATATTTCGTTTAATGCTTATTAAACTTGCAAATAGCATATATTTTTTAAAAATCCGGAAATAAATGTTCTACAGATATACCGGTTGGTCAGGATTAAAATTTAAGTCGGCCATCATAAAAAAGAACAACAACAAGAAACAAATACTATAACAAATTGCTCGACCGTTTAAACGATAGATCGATTGATCGATCTGCACTAGGTGAACCTGCTTCAGAACACAGGGGATTCTCTTTCGATTTGTTTCCTTTACCACTCTTTATAACCATAATAAGTGATGAGCCTCAAACTTGTCCAATTATCATTAAGTCAAGTAAAACAGACTTTACTTCGTTTTTTTTGTTTGTTTTGTTTTTGTTTATAGTTTGGAATTGTCAAGGAAAAAATAGTTTAATAAAATGACTGACGTTTACATATTGAAGGATGATATTAAAAATTCTAGCAGTCATGCTACAATTATTTAAACATTCGTAAAACTGAGATCTCTATGGTGGCATATTTCTGCCACCAGATAACCATATAACTAACTAGTTAATTAAGAGGTTAACTAGTTACGTAACTAGTTAACATAGGTATCAGGTTAACTAGTTACGTAACTAGTTAACCTTTTAATTAACTAGTTAGGCATCAGGTTATCTGGTGGCTGAAATATGCCACCATAGATCTCTTAATGATCACATGTAAACCGCGCTTTACGCTAATTGATCGTGAAAGGACATAGTATAATCAAATGATCACATAACCCTTATGTACTTGTATGTAAATCGTATAGTAATTACAGAGTAAATCATAGCATGACATGACTGTACAGGGCAGGACAGGACAGGGCAGGGCATGGCATATAATAGAATAGAATAGAATAGCAAAGCAAATCGTAACATGACAAAGCATCACATAAAATAACAAAATATAATACAATATGTATCCAATATTAAATGTAATAATTTTCCTAGCCAATAGCCATCACATATTATACAAACATGCAGTAAAAGAACTCCGTCAAAATATTGTCAATAGAAAATCGTTCTATTTTAGCGCCTCCGTGAAAAATTATACTGTATATGGGCATAATAAAAATGTTTTCACACATCTTTGTCCCAATTACAATTCAAATTTTGGTTATTTCCAGCAGAAGATGCAGCACGTGTATGTATCAGATAGTTTAAAAAATCAAGAGAGTCTTCTTTGTTTCATAGTAGTTGCTGGATGTTGCCGACATGTTTGCTTAAATTGAATGATTGCAAAAAAATATCAGTTTCATTTTTGAAATTTTAGGCAGAACCACAGACTTCTCCATTGAATCGACACCTCTCCATCCGGGTTACAGAACTGCTGTAACAAGTTTGACATGCGGTGTCGCACTTGCAGATCCTCAGAGTCAATCATGGTTTGATCAGTCAAAATACGACGAACTACTCATCCCTAAAGCCGATGCTTTTAGTAAGAGACTTCAAAGATTTGGCAACGGAATGTACCTGAACGAGCCGACCAAAAACAACCCAAATTGGCGGGAAGATTTTTGGGGCGACCATTACACGAGATTATTGCAAATCAAGAAACGCTACGACCCGGAAAACTTTTTCACTTGCCATCATTGCGTCGGATCAGAAATCGGTGGGAAATCGACGACGCCATGGTCATCGTCTGCTTCGATCAGCAGAGTTGATATTTTTATGGCCACAATTCTCTTTGCACTCAAATACTTTATGTAGATTTCTTCAGCTGTTGATTTTTCTGTAATTTTATACACATGTATCAACATTTTAAGCTACCCTTCATTTACATAAGCATGTATAGAGCGAAAAAATTTGAGTTAAAAGAAATTACTGGCGTAATGTATACGTATAACTTTAAAAAGAATGCGCAATACATTGTTTCCAACATCTATGTTAGCTTCATGATTGTTTGAATTTCAACCAGTAATAAGTAGTTTAATATCTCTGAATAGTTTAATACATATACATTATCACATAAACCGAGGCGCAGGAGTGTAATAAAGCCATTTAATAAAAACGGTTTTACACAAGACGATATTACACTAGTGTAATAACACTTTGACGTCACGTCATTTGCGCTATAAACATAGCGTTAAAGCGAGCCAATGTGAGCGTTACACTATAGGCGCGTCAAAGAAAAATGACTCTTGATATAGAGAATAATAGGTTGGTGCCGTGGATGGAGAAAGTTTATCTGGCGAGGCGGAGGAATTTATTGGGTGAGCCGAAGGCGAATCCAATAAATTCCGGAGCAGAGCCAGATAAACTTTCTCCATCCACGGCACCAATCTATTATTCTATTTATCCTGTCACCGTTTTTTTTTTTAAAGAATTTTATTAGACAAACTACCTTTAATCACACTATCGAAAATGTTTCTATATAAACAAAGAAGGCCCGAAGCGTGCATTATTCTACAATAATGCACTCGCCATTCTTATTATCTCCCTGTGTATTTTCACATTGAGGGCGCCATTTTGTTTGAAAAATGTGAGAAATATAAACAATTTTTTGTCGAATTTTGTTGTGAAAACTATCTAGAATGGAAGAAAATGGTCTAACTAAGAAAATGAATTCGAACACCAATATCTTTTATTCAGTCGTTAACGATGTACAGACGTTTAAAGTATTGTTTACGTGACGTCACAATGTAGCGCCAAACAGCACGTGCAAAACAATCAAAATCAAGTACGCGCTATTTTAAAGCAGCATGCTTCAGATTTATGCTTATTTTCATGAAAATTTTGAAATTTAAACCACCAAACAAAAAAGCTTAAATTTTCAATGAAAATTTTGAAATTTAACCACCAAACATAAAAGTCCAACATTATAACAATAATATATTTTTTCTTGAAAAGTAGTTCGACAAAGAGGTGCCCATTCATGCATACCACGTGATCAAGTGCCGTAGATCAGTAAAAATATACGGCACCTTGTTATCGGGCCGAAATTGATAGAAGTGACAGGATAAAACGGTTTACCGTTCTTATTTTATATATGTGATAAATAGAATATTATATTCGTGTAGATTCAATTCTAAATTTATTGAACTCGTTGAATAGAACAATATTGTGCTCGCCAGAGGCTCGCATAATATGATTTTATTCAACTCGTTCAATAAATTTAGTATTAAACCTACTTCAATATCCTCTATTTCAACTTTATATTATTTTACTATAAATAAGTATAGGTCCATTCTTGTGCTAGTAGCTTTCTCATCATAATTCCTGCTACAATTTTTATACTGCAGTTATTCTATCACTTGTATAAAATATACAATTTACAATGTCCTATGACGTTTTATATCATAGAAATCATACTCAGATACTTAGAAAGATTATATATTAGAGCAATTATATTATATTCTCTTGATTAAAATTTCTTACTAAAATACATATATGTCGAAATCCATTTTAAGGCCCAAGATATTGCGCATTATGTTTTAACAAGTAATAGAAAAAGCGCGAATTTAGAAAGCCTAAATGGAAACTTAAACCAGGTGATATTGATAAATAGCCATGGCGAGATGACGAGTTTCGTATTAGCCGTCTGTTAATTCATTCATTGAACATTCTAATCTTCAAACTAGTACATTTAAAAAACTTATCTATACACGGAACTCAATGGGAAAAACAATATAGCAGAATTTTAGGCATCATAAAATTAATAAATTCCAGATAATTTCTTAAAACTGTTAGTGGCTGTTTCTTTGGAAGCTATTTGTACTTATGTTTATTTTCCATAATTTTTGCCATTTTTTTTTTGTTCTACTTCTATACCTTTGTTTAAATAAAATATATTTTCCAGTTGTAATAAATTAGATTCTTTTTTACCGTGTTTGATTATAAACAAAACTGATGAGTCAACGCATTCGTCCACGATGTTGCATTAGGGCTGTCGCTGTTTCGTAGGTTGTGGAAAGATCTTTTGTTTATTATGGTTGAGAAGCTTCTATACAAAAGAGTTCCTTCATTTGTTGTTTGTTCATTTTCATTATAGTTATTTGGCGACTACAGTAAAGGCCAGTATAATTCATGTAGAACATTTTATACGTACAAGGTTATATGTTTATTAATTTCCTGTGGCATCTCAAGCTTCTATAATATATATATAAAAACTTTACATCTAAGACTGCTGAAATACATGTAGATAGGCTCTATATACGTAGCAGCCTAGCAACGTGGCAACCTGGGGCTGGAAGCCTATAAGCCTAAGCTAAGTCTATCTAGCAACGTGGCAACCTGGGGCTGGTAGCCTATAAGCCTAAGCTAAGTCTATCTAGCAACGTGGCAACCTGGGGCTGGTAGTCTGTTAGCCTAAGCTAAGTCTATCTAGCAACGTGGCAACCTAGGGCTGGTAGCCTATAAGCCTAAGCTAAGTCTATCTAGCAACGTGGCAACCTGGGGCTGGTAGCCTGTTAGCCTAAGCTAAGTCTATCTAGCAACGTGGCAAACTGGGGCTGGTAGCCTGTAAGCCTAAGCTAAGTCTGTCTAGAAACGTGGCAACCTGGGGCTGGTATCCTGTTAGCCTGAGCTAAGTCTATCTAGCAACGTGGCAATCTGGGGCTGGTAGCCTGTAAGCCTAAGCTAAGTCTATCTAGCAACGTGGCAACCTGGGGCTGGTAGCCTATAAGCCTAAGCTAAGTCTATCTAGTAACGTGGCAACCTGGGGCTGGTAGCCTGTTAGCCTAAGTTAAATCTATCTAGCAACGTGGCATCCTGGGGCTGGTAGCCTATAAAGCCTTAGCTAAGTCTATCTAGCAACGTGGCATCCTGGGGCTGGTAGCCTGTTAGCCTAAGCTAAGTCTATCTAGCAACGTGGCAACCTGGGGCTGGTAGCCTGTTAGCCTAAGTTAAATCTATCTAGCATCGTGGCAACCTGGGGCTGGTAGCCTATAAGCCTAAGCTATGTCTATCTAGCAACGTGGCAACCTGGGGCTGGTAGCCTGTAAGCCTAAGCTAAGTCTATCTAGTAACGTGGCAACCTGGGGCTGCTAGCCTATAAGCCTAAGCTAAGTCTATCTAGCAACGTGGCAACCTGGGGCTGGTAGCCTGTTAGCCTAAGTTAAAACCTAGCAACTGGCAATCTGGGACTGGTAGCCTGTTAGCCTAAGTCTATCTAGCAAAACCTGGGGCTAGCCTATAAGCCTAAGCTAAGCTAGTAACGTGGCAACCTGGGGCTGGAGCTGTTGGTACAACGTGGCAACCTGGGGCTGGTAGCCTGTTAGCTAAGTTAAAGTCTATCTAGCAACGTGGCATCCTGGGGCTGGTAGCCTATAAGCCTAAGCTATGTCTACCTAGCAACGTGGCATCTTGGGGAAGGAGCCTTTAAGCATAAACTAAGTTTGTGATTGTTTTTCGAATATAAATTTTTGTACACAACAATTCAGTCTACAATGAATTCAAACAAGCCTTTCCTGGATGATCTTGGTTCTCAATTGTTATACTACATATGTGAATATCTGGAATCTATGTAAATAAGCTTCACTTTATAATGTCAGTACATCCGAAGCGTATTTTTTCAAAATAACAGACATCTTTAAATGATTCTTTAATATGCATCCACCCGAAACAGTTGCAAGAGATACTTCATTGTTGCAATGAATATTACATATATCATTTTAAACATTTTAGCAGATTTTCCTTTTTTCGCTCGAGGGGCGTCCGTGGCCGAGTTGTTGTGGTCGTTGACTTCAAACCACTTGTCCCTCAACGGTGGGGTTTCGAATCCCGACAGGGACTTTCGATTCTTACATGTGAGGAAGCTATCCAGCTAGCTTACGGAACGTCGGAAGTTCTACTCAGGTGCCCGTTCGTGCCTGAAATTATGCACGGAAAGGCACCTGAGGTCTTCCTCTACTAGTTAAGCTGGAACGTCGCGATATGACCTATACTGCGTCGATGTGACGTAAAACCCAATGAAACAAAAAACAAATTTTGGCTCGAGCTTTCATGTAAGCCCGTATTTTAGCACTTTTAACTGAGCGTTTATCTGCAAAATTATACATGAAGTTATTCGTGTAAGGAATTTTTAAATGTGATAAGATTCCTAATCTGTTTATTACAGACACACAATTTTGGTATCATTTGAAAGCAGATGCTCTGAAGCATAGCACAAATTACACAAACACAAAAATCACGGGCTAAATAAGAAAATATACTTCACATTGCATAAAATATTAAGAAACTCTCGAATGTTTACCATACCTTTAATCACCTAGAATAAGGTTTCAGACTTCAAAGTTTAGCGTTTTATATTCGATTAAAAGCATGCCAAGCAATTTAACATGTAAAGAAGAAACACATTTATGTAAGGAATTATATTGTGTGATCGGAAAGCCTATTTTGCGACGGACTTCTTGCAGGCAGACAGACCGGAAAGTAAACTTGTCTATCATTCAGATGACTCGAGACGAATGACACGAAAGAATATAGTATACACTACACATGTTTGGTCTAATTTTCTATGCAAAACATTTTCGAACATGTTTAAATATTTCAATTTCAATGTTGTAGGATAAGGAGAAACATTTACTGATGGCTTGAAGTTTTGGAGACGAAGAGATATTCGAAATATGTTTTCTTTTCACCATCCCATATACACTGTTAGAAAAAGTTTGACAACGACTACAGTAATATTATAGTTAACCAACATATATACACATAAAAAGTAAAATATAGAAACTTGTTAAGAAAAAAGTGGTTGAAATACTTAAGGTGTGAAATTGATTAAATACAGAATTTATTGACAAAATTGTACAATAAAAGAAAAACCCTAACGATCGGCTGTTATAAACATTCTTTACATTTAACAATTGTAGTTGTACGAAAAAGCTGGCAATGTCCAATTACATTGACCTTATTGTTATTAGAAAAGTTCAGGGTTATTTGTTAATTTCTGAATCACTAGCAGAATACAAAGAGGGGACTATATCTGATAAAGACAGGAAACGTTTGTATAAAAAAGTATTTGTAAAATTAAGTGTTCTATGTCAACTTTACAGCCTATAGCTACATGACAAGGTTTTCATACAAACATGTCATTGTTTTTTATGCTGAGTAGGATATTTCTTCCTATAGATAGGTGTTGTATTATGGTACGTCGCATTCAGTGCTTTCAGCACTTTGATTCTACTATAACTGTGACCATTTATACCTCTGACCAGCGCGGGCTAAGGGTATGACCATAAAGGTAAGAACATAAATTTAAAATACGGGAACGGTCGAAAATGCAATCTTATCATATTCTAAGCACATAAGAAGCAAGACTTTGGTTTTTGAAATAACTTTAACACTAGGCAATAAGCATCGTTGTGAGATTTAAATTTCTTTGGAATGTTAAAAATGAAGGTTTCCTCATGGTGTTTACAGGATGGTGATAGAGCATTTATAGTGTCCAAGCATGTATAGTGATTTAGCATGTACAGAAATCAGCATGTAAAGTGACCAAGCATGTATAGTGATTTAGCATGTACAGAAATCAACCTGTATAGTGGCCAAGCATGTATAGCGGGCAAGCATATATAGGGGCCAAGCATGAATAGGGATTTATCATGTATAGGTTACATTACCAACATATTTATATGAGAGAAAAGTAATGGCAGGAAGTTTTTCGAAGTGGAGATACTAAAAGCTTCCGGAAATGATCGATGATCTGCAAAATAAAATTATTTGTGTCATTACCTTCTGAACGAGATCTGGAAATAAGCTCATGTGCATGTATTTCTAAAAAAAAAAAAGAAAAACCGAAAATATATAAAATATTACCGCTCTAATAATCAAGTTAAACTCTTTACTTCGTCAAGGATTTTACCTCCTTACTGTACCCTCACACTGCTGATTTAATGTTTTAAAAAAGCAGTGCTGGAGTTTCAATTTCCCCTCCACGTCTGTGCAGGCTGGTTTTGCATATAATCATATGCCGAATAGAATCTATTTCTATCATACCCCCGACATTCGACAATACAATAAAAAGTATAAAAAGGTAAAGCAAGAACTACCCCAACCCCCTCTACCGCCCCCAAAAAAGAAAATAAATAAATTAATAAAAACAAAAATCAATAACAAAAACAACAACAACAAAACCAATAACAACAACAGAAAATTAAGACTCTATTGAACGAAAATGTGTAATATGCATGTAATAATTGAAATGAAGTTATAAAATTCATGTGTTCTTTAAATTAGAAATTAACGAAAATATGAAACATTTAAAAGATTTATGTCATATCTTTTGAACTAAAGCAGTCCTTCATTGTAAACATATCGTATTACTAAGCTTTGCTAAACTAAACAAACTTAACACAAGTTGCACATCAGAGACGTCGCCAAATGATGTGTTCAGTCACAGCTAATGTACAAAATCAGAATTGAAAATCGTTCTATTTCACAGCTGAATATCCGAAGAATTTATTATTTTTTTCTCCATGTTCTTGGTATGTGTCTGAAATACTGAAATGTTTGTCTGTTGCAACAAAAATTGGAACCTCTGGTCGAAGAGAAATAAATTGTATAACAAGTGAAATTGAAATGATTGGTAAAATTTAAACAAATTGAAGACAATATGTAACGAGAATATGGCAGGCCATTGAAATATTGGTTCGAATTGCATAATGTTCGAATGATTTTGAGGACGAACTGTCTGTTATTTTACCAATAGCGAACCGCCTCTCTGATAGTGGGCGTGGTTTAGGCTTTGTTTACTTGTAATTTAATAATTTCGTCAGTTATATTGATCATAATTGTCTGGTTTCCTCCCCCACCCCCACCCCGTCAACGAAGACGGAGGCGTTATATTGATCATAATTGTCCTGGTTTCCTCCCCCACCCCCCCCACCCCCGTCAACGAAGACGGAGGCGAACTTCAACAGAGGCGGAGCAAATGAAGTGAGTGGCACTGCTTCAGTAGTTACCTCTCTCAACGGTAAAGTTTTAGAACAATCGACTAAAGACTGGCTCATTGGCACGTTATTTATTAGGTAGATTAAATTACTTATAAAAAGAATATGATATTCAAACATGTTACTATCACTTCACTTAAACGTTTATTTTAATCTATTAAAGCTCTGTGACATGTTGTACATCAGAAAAGCTATTTTTATTTGAAAATTTGAAAACAAAGTGATTTTGATAAAACAAAAAAGAAAAAAAATAAACAAAATCAAATAAAGAATTTTTCCCATTGCTATACAGACAAATGCATGTCTACTAGACAGCGCGTGCCCGCGCCGTCTAATAATTAAGTCACGTGAATAGAGATGGTGTAACCTTCACGGTAAATAGAAAACAAAAAACTGTCAAATATCGCCATTTCAAAATATGTAACGAGAAGAAGGAATTATAAATAATACTCTAGTGATTCAGACATAATAAATTATACTGAAGTGAGATCGAATCTTGTTCGGAATAAAGCTTCAAAATGAGGTGAGTGTTTAAATTATAAATTTTGTGTATTTGACTGCATTATACATTTATTATATGGATTATTGAGTTTATATGTATCTGTTTATAAATACAGGCCCATTAAGCTCCTGAAATGTTTTGGGTTTTTTTATTTCTCAATAGCTGTTAAATTTTAGCGTGCTGTTACACTTCACTGGCCATTTTACTTAACCGTGTTTTGCTTCTTTCACTTTTTGCTAAATATTAGTTTAATAGTATTAATTTTGTATTGAAGTCAAAATACTTGCCTTACATTGTTTACACTTTGCTACATTTCACATTAGCACTACTTTCTGTACTACTTTTTATCGTGATAATATAATTGAACCGTGTCACGACAAAACCAACATAATGGGTTTGCGACCAGCATGGATCCAGACCAGCCTGCGCATCCGCTGTTATTTGTTCTCGAAACATTGAGGTATGTAACACCGCACTTTGGGGTCAAACGCACTTTGGGGTCGAACCCCAAAGTGCGTTACGCACTTTGGGGTCGGACCCCATAGTGCGTTACGCACTTTGGGGTCTAATTTCGACCCCAAAGTGCGTTAAACAGGTACATATGCATTTTTCAACATCAGGCAAACGACCGCACTTTGGGGTCAGAGAAAATTTATGTTCATTATGTTTTAAATAATATAGTGTAGTCAAAGCCAATGGTAAACAAAAATCAAGGTATTAAATAGACACAAAACATGTGCCCCGAATCAATAGGGATTTAAATGGTCTTGATTAGTAAGTGAAGAACTTTCACAAAATAAATCACCAAAAAAAGAATGTGTATCAATGCAGCACGCCTCCAGATTCACGCTAATTTTCATGAAAATTTTGAAAATTTATTTGAATGTATAATATTGTGGAATAACCAAAAGGAAGCAATTTGCACATTATCAATGGCACTTATAACTAACGTAAATTACCAAAAAGTTGTCAAAATATGCATAAATAGCCCTTAATGCGTTAGTAACGCAGTAGGAATATAGTTGTAAATATTGAAAACTCAGTCATTGACCGCACATAACATGTAAAATATTACTTGAATCTTGAATCATTTTACATTTCCTATAATCGTAGTACATATTTCTCAAGTTTGATTTAATTGAAATATTTTGACTCATCTGGAGGCATGCAGCTTTAAGCTTAAAATATGTTTTTCTAAAATTTTCCATTTATTTTAAATTAATGTACACCTTTCATTAACTCCATTGTTTTTTGCTAAATGCATCATTTTCCCAGGCAGTCAAAAAATATCAACTATTTAAGTAGTCGCACATTAAGAGCGAGCTTCAGAATAATGTAAAATTCTCACTGGGGGTATAGAGGGGATTGTGGGGTATCGATCTCCCCGAGGTTTAAAAATAACATTTTAAAGGCCCATTATGCTTTTATTTGTTTTTCTTCAGCTTTTTTATTTTGATGTTCTTTTATATTATCAAAAAAATACACATTGGCCAATTACCTGAACCATCTTTTTCATCTGTTGCTTTTTGACAATGATGAGTACAGTACTGTTATAGTGATAAGTAGTTTACATGTTTTATATGGAAGTCAAATACTACATTGTTTTGACTACTTTTATGACAAATAATTTCACATTTATCGCTACTTTATTCAGGTAACAAGCATCTTACATTTCTTTGATACCTTTATTTGAACATTATAAAATTCATCTTTCTAAAGAAGTATGTAAGATTTCCCATTAAAAAAAGCATCTGGCGAACGGTTGTTACGGAGGGGGAAAAATATTAACTGCATTTTATTTCATTCCTTACATAATTAAAATGGAGCTCAACATGGCACCAAAAGTTATCAAGTAAATGACTGACAGAACGGGATATTTTTCGCAGCATCTTTAAACTTTAGGAATACACGATTTCTGTACTAAAATATTTTGAACGGTGTCAAAAAAAGTGACATTTGCAACTTTTTTTTTGTTTTTGATACTTTTTTTTTGTCATACATTTTTTTTTAGTTTTGAATACATACTTTTTTTTAGTTTTGCATACATATTCTTTTTAAGTTTTGCATACATATTCTTTTTAAGTTTTGCATACATATTTTATTTTAGTTTTGCATACATATTTTATTTGAGTTTTGGTACATATTTTATTTTTGTTTTGTTTTTTACTTTTTTTCGTACATAATTTTACATGACGTTCATTTGCAAAGTAGAGGTTTGAATAATTACGCCATTTGTAAAAATACCATTTTCAAACACTTCGCCATCTGTAAATTACAGTACCCCATTTGCAAACGCCATTTGCAAATACCAACATTTTTCATTTTTGGAGGTATCAAAAAGATATAACACTTTTAGTATATATATATATATATATATATATATATATATATATATATATATATATATATATATTATATATATATATATATATATATATATATATATATACAGTCACATTCCTCCATTTACGGGGCATCGGTCTATTTGAGACCATACTTGTGGGGTTTATATTTAATGTGGGGCATACAGAAGGCCTCGCAACTCTGGCATGTTTAAAACGATGTATGGGGGCGTAGGCTACCCTTCTAACATAGTGCCCGTAGGCCGGTTTTAGTAGTAAATGATATATGTCCCACAAATGTATATATTTTTAATGGGGTTCTATGTTATTGGTCAATATGTTTTCACCTATGGTAAAATTAAATATATAGTTGATATATATAACTTAGTACCCCTTAGTTCTGTTGTTTGGAAATGTCATTATATGCCTACATAGTGGCATATATAAAAACTGACTGCATGAAATAATGCCACTCAACTCGGTCTTATAAATAGGCCCCGTAAGTGAAGATATGTGTGAATATATATATATACATACATACATACATACACTTACATATATATATATATATACAGTCACATTCCTCCATTTACGGGGCATCGGTCTATTTGAGACCATACTTGTGGGATTTATATTTAATGTGGGGCATACAGAAGGCCTCGCAACTCTGGCATGTTTAAAACGATGTATGGGGGCGTAGGCTACCCTTCTAACATAGTGCCCGTAGGCCGGTTTTAGTAGTAAATGATATATGTACCACAAATGTATATATTTTTAATGGGGTTTTATGTTATTGGTCAATATGTTTTCACCTACGGTAAAATTAAATATATAGTTGATATATATAACTTAGTACCCCTTAGTTCTGTTGTTTGGAAATGTCATTATATGCCTACATAGTGGCATATATAAAAACTGACTGCAAGAAATAATGCCACTCAACTCGGTCTTATAAATAGGCCCCATGTATATGTATATACATGTATATATATATTTTTTTCTAAATCAGTGGAATATAAGGACCTATTTAGATCTTTTATTGTGCATTATTGTACTTAATAGAGAAAATTTGATTAATAATAGACGATTGTATAGATTAGCTAAGAGGAGAGCAAAGAAAAAATATCATTTAGCTCAAAAGAATAAATGCATAATTTATCAAAAACTTCTCCGTAATTGTTTTGGAAGGAAATAAAAAAGTTTAGAAAGAAAAGTCCCGATTGTAAAATGTCGAGTGAAACGTTTTTTAACCATTTTAAGAATTTATTTAATAGCCAAAATGTATTTTCAAATGATGATGTTGAACAGTGTATTAATAGTGATGATGTTATATTACAACAAGTTGATATGCTAGATGAAGAAATTACAATAGAGGAGGTATCTAAGGCTATTTCTTCGCTAAATTGGAATAAAAGTGGTGGTTATGACTTACTTTTACCAGAAATATTTATTGGAAGTAATGATTTATTATCTCCAATTTTAAGTAAAATTTTTAATCATATTTTTACAAGTGGATCTTATCCAACCTCATGGAATAAAGCAATCATTGTACCTGTCCCGAAAAAAGGGGATCCCGGTGAAGTAAATAATTATAGGGGTATTGCGCTTACAAGTATTTTTTCAAAAAATTTCTCAGTAATCCTAGATAATAGACTTCGAAAATGGTCAGAGGTCAATAATTTCTTAACAGATAATCAGTATGGATTCAGGAATAGTAGAAGTACTATTGACTGCATATTTGTACTAAATTCTATCATTGATAAGATTATTAAACGTGATAAAAAGAAATTGTATACTGCATTTGTAGATTTCCGCAAGGCATTTGATTTAACATATAGAAATGGTATTTGGTTCAAATTAATTGACACTGGTGTCTCAAGTAAAATGTTAAAAATTCTAAGAAGCATGTATGAGGGTGTGAAATTATGTGTACGTAATAATGGCTCACTAACTGATTTTTTTGATAGTTACATGGGCTTGAAGCAAGGGGAGCCATTATCTCCCTTTTTGTTTATTATGTTTATTAATGATATGCAAGATCACTTAGCTGACGATAGTATATATGTTTTTACCATTGAGGAATTACAAATTTATTTGTTGTTGTTCGCAGATGATACTGCTTTATTTTCTTACTCTGAACAAGGTTTACAAATTCTACTTAATAAAATGTATAATTATTGTAGGAAATGGGGTATTGAAGTTAATTCAGATAAAACAGTTGTAATGGTTTTTAGACAAGGTAATAGACCTTCAAATATATCGCTTACGTATGACAATAAAATTTTAAAACAAGTTAAAACATTTACTTATTTAGGAGTAACGCTATCATCTAATGGAAGTTTTTATCAAGCTCAAAAATCATTGTCTGCCCAAGCTTTAAATGCTCTTTATTCTTTGAACTCCCTTTTTGATAATGTTAATTTAGATATTGAAGATAAATTTAAACTCTTTAATTCAATGGTATTACCAATTTTATGTTACGGGTCTGAAATATGGGGTTTCCATAAATCTCCGGACATAGAACGTGTATACTTAAAGTTTCTCAAACAAATACTTGGTGTTAATCAGCAAACATGCAGTACTGTAGTTTATGGAGAATTTGGTGTATTTCCTTTATATATAGTACGTAAAATTAGAATAATTAAGTTTTGGTATAAGATTAAAAATATGCCTGACTCAACTATGTATAAATTAATGATGTTGCAGGGACGAAATAATACATTGTTAAATAGTTGGTCATGTAATGTAAAAAAGTTATTAGATGACCTTGGTTTTTCTTACCTGTGGAATTGTGATAGAATATCTGAAATGAATGTTAAATTAATTATTCAAAGAATCCATGATCAATATTTACAACAATGGTTATCTGAATTAGACTCATCTTCTAAATTAGATTATTATAGAGAATTTAAGTTAAACTTTATTCAAGCTAGTTATTTAAATACTGTTAATGTTGAGGCACATATGAAATCACTAGCGAGATTTAGATGTTCATCACACAACTTAGAGATTGAAGAAGGTCGATATAGGAATATTATTAGAAGCGAAAGATTATGTAGAAGATGTAATATGAATCAAGTTGAATCAGAGTATCATTTTTTGTTAATATGTCCTTTTTATAGAGAATTACGTTTAACTCTTTTAGATAATTATTATTACACATGGCCTAATATGAATAAATTCAATAAGCTTATGTCAACAACCAAAAGATCTGTTATAATAAAACTTGCAAAATTTGTCTATCTGGCTTTAAAGAAGAGAAACGAGAGTGTTGTTGTATAATAAAATATGTATTTCTTTAAACTATTTTTCATATTTATGCTGTATATTATTATATATGTTAAATATGACATGTCTTGTATTGTATGTGTTTATGTGTACTTAAAACTGCCCATCTTTAGTTAAAACATGAACATGAAACATGAACTAAATATTTTCATACTTTTCAATATTATATTACTTTTGTTAACATAACCGCCAATTATGTGTGGCGAAAAACATGTATATATGTTTATGCTAATAAATACTTTGACTTGACTTGTAATACACCATCATTTGTAACCACCTCCCTTGCCCCCGGGGGAGTGCGGGTTAAAAAAGAATCGTGTGATGTCTGCACTGTTCCGGGGCATAAGGCAGGAATGTTATTATCTGAATATCCCCGCAGGGCGAAGATTTTACCAGTGGTCGGCTTGGTTTAAAGTCAATGCCCCTCCCCCCGCTATACTCAGGGGGTGGGGTTGAGAGGTGCATATTTATTCACCAATCAACAGCCCTTTCCAAATAGACACTAATATAATAGTAGATAATAATTTTAAAAAAATACACTAATTATATTAAAAAAAAATATGAATGCAAAACTGAAAAAAAAATATGTATGCAAAACTTAAATAAAAATATGTATGCAAAACTTAAATAAAAATAAATGCAAATGTCACTTTTATGCCACCGTAATTTTGTTATATGAACAAATTATTATTATTATTATTGGATATTTTAAGTGGTAAAATTAATGAAACTTTTATCACTTAAGCATCATCAAAGTATTGACCGCCATCTTGAACTCCACCTCAAATAGTTCAATGTCGAAGATCGAAAATAAGTCAGTTCTCAGTATTTAAGCAGAACTCAGATTACACCTTTAGACCTCTGGAACCCAAAATGCGTTGATATGTAGCATATTAACGCACTTTGGGGTCAATTTCTCGATTTTGACCCCAAAGTGCGTTTGACCCCAAAGTGCGGTGCGAAGTTTAACGCACTTTGGGGTCGGACCCCAAAGTGCGTTTGACCCCAAAGTGCGGTGTTACAGAGGTACATTGGACATGTATACATATTTAAGTTTACACCGTTATTTACGTAACTGCTAAATATATTTCAAGCTTAAATACGTAAAAGATTAAATAATTATTGGAAAAAACTGCATTCATTTAAAAACGAATTTGTCTTCAATTTTATCAAAAAATTCAATTCTCCTTTAATATACATTTACTATGAAATACATCTAAGTTGCTTTGAAATTCCTAGGCTTACAATTAAAAATAAATAGGTCTTGAATTTTCTCAGAAAATTCTCCTTTAATGTTCATGTATCTGTTATAAGCTCTAAAACCAATTGACATGTAAATTGTTTTGAAATTCTTATGGAAGATTCCCTGACGAGTTAAGTTTAAACATATTAACTTGTGCTTGATTGTAATAGGGTCTTGACGCTTACATGCACGTTTTTCTTACGCTCGCTTCCAGGAACTTAACTTGCCACAAGTTTATAAAACATTTTTTTTTATCAAGTTCTGTCTCTAATCTCAGTTTTTTCATTGGTCAGTGTACAATCAGTGTCAAATTGTGACCAATCAGTTACCTGCGATCTGAGTTTGAACTTATAGATATTATCTCTTGATAACCTTTGAAACAATACTGGTGTCTCACATGGCCATTATTCATGCTGCAGTCATGTAAAGTTACAACAAAAGGCCGACACCCATTTACCACTAGACCAGTGATAATCATTTTCTCGGCGTATTATAGGCTTACGGAAGCACATAGATAACTTGTAGAAGAAGAGGTGGCTTCTGTACATGCCAGAGCAAAGGCACAGTAAGAATGACCGTAGAATTGCAAAACAGATATTTTCTTATTCACTTCACATAATAATACGTCGCCCGGAATACAATTTTATCGTAGAGCTACGATTTTTTAATGATAAAAGTAGAGTGTTCCGGGTAAGATATTCGTTATGGAAGCATGAGAGAAGAAGAAAATAGTCCTCAAATCTACAGTCTGGCCTCACTTCTCAAAAAGAAATGTCACACTACGTAGCATACGTTATTGCACCAGTTATCTCTTGCTATACAAATTCGTGCGCTTTTGGAACAAATAAAACGAATATGGGATTTTTTTTTATAAAATAAAAGCCAAAATTGAGATTCTTTTTTCCCGAAAGTATACTTGCTTTGTAAATATTGTAAGTCACTGTTTGGATTTCCATAACAATACAAAATATATTGTTTCGTGTTCGCATTTAAGTGTTGTCCATACAAGAAAAATCAAATCGACGATATAAAAAGCAGCTTTCCATTTCTTTTTCCAATGGACGCTTCATGATTTGCAGAAATTTGTATCAACAGAGACGCATTTCTACAAATATATTTGGTGTCTATAGTCACATGTCATGCGTCTGTACGACACATACTCCTTAAAGCAGAAAACCCTTATTATATGGATGAATCCGATTTCTAAAAGATAATTTATGATGATTTTGTATTTTCAGGACATTAAATTTAATGTTGTTTTTACTCTGCTGGTGCATCGGTCAAACAGAGACCGCCGTTGAAAACCTTGGGAAAGATATGACAAATTATGATGTAAATGACATCATCAAACTACGGTGTTGTCCTGCAGACGACTGTTATCCGTCACAAGCGGAAGTGGCGTCTTTAAACAACAAGTTGAAAGGCAGAGTAATTGTTCCACACTTTGAGGAATATGTCAACCAATCGCATATGTATAACACATTCGAGCAGAGGTATGACCATTAATATGTTTATATGTTCGCTTGCAGGTTATCGCCTACGTAGAGTATGACCTTCTTTTTTCATCCAATAAAAATATTCGACGGCAGTTAAAATAATTCCACTCTCCATTTCGGGGAGCATACGAGTATACGAAGTAACATTGTTTTAAAGCCATAAGTGCAGGATAGAATGCATAACACTTTTCTGTATTATATAAGGTCAGTTAGAGCAAGTAAATGTTTCACGATTATTAAATGAAAGCCCCTATTTTCTTCTGATAACTATGACGAACCTTTCCTCATTATTATCTAAATAAAAAATCCCGTGCTTCAAAATTTCAATGCAACATGACTGTAACTTATTGCATTAAAGACAAGATACCATAAATTATTTAGTGACAAAGCCTCGACATTGTCTTTTTCTCAGATACCCACGCCTTGTTGTTATGGTGCACTCGAAGGAAGATATCAAAGATACGGTCTTGTTTGCCCGGAAGTACAATTTGCACGTGACAATGAGGAGTTCCGGTCATGACTTTGTTGGCAGATCAACATGGGATGGAAGTATAAACATCAATCTATCTGAAATGAAAGACTACAAAGTTAATCTTGACTCTAGTAGAAGTGATCATGGGGAAGTCAAAGTTCAAACTGGTTTATCTTGGGCGGAGATTTACAAAATGGTAGGTACAGTTCGTTTTGGCAAGTCAGAATCACATTATGAAAAATGTTATTTTTCAATATATTTTGAGTCCTTTTGGCTTAAGCATTCAAATGACATAATATAACACTAACTGGTATTTTTTTCATAAACATCAAAATATTTGTACACTGCTTTGTAGGAGCACATTTGTCTCGGAGCACATTTGTCTCACGAAGTGTGACCGATGTGTTCGTAAACATTCATATTTGCGATAAATTGGAAATGAGACAGATGTGTTCGACACACAATAGAAAGGACACTCGAAGCACATTTTTCTCACATTTTTCCATAAAATTCTTAAAAGGTAATAATTATGCCCATCTGTATACCGGCTACCAGCATTGTTCTGTGTTTTCTTTATCTATAATACAGTTTTAAGGTCACTTCCGGTCAGTCAAAAACTTCCTACCTCTGCATAGGAGTCATATATTAAATTAAAAAATATCCCTGTTCTGCATGTCACAATGAAAATTACTACAAGTGCAGCATGCAGAACCTAACAACATATGCAACAAGTCTATTCTTATCGTTATTCATTGGCATACGTTTATTTTTGCTTAAAGTTTTATAGATGATTAATGGCACTAGGAATATTCTTAGCAAAAACAAGGTAGTATCTACGGTGCCATAAAGGAGACATAAAATTTTCTTATTTATTACGTTCGCACACGATAGCTTTCCCTTACGTGGCCATGCGATACTATTACGTGCGCAACGGATATGTATTCCGCATTTGGACCCTGACCGGGATCCTCGCATGAATAGTTCGACACCCCGTGTATGTGTCGAACCTACAGCGCTTAGGGGCAAGTGGTATTTTGAAATCACTCGGCCACGGAGGCACTTAAATGATCTATGGAAGAAAAAAAGAAGACCATTTCATCAGAAATATATGTATAAAAAATCGTCATTTTCCAAGAATTGCGGCTTTCAGATCCGCCATTGAAAAAACACTTACAACATGCATGAGTTCCTAAAATAATCCAGATAAATCCTTAATAATAATAATTATTATGGAATATCGGGCCACTCAGAATCGGGCGAGACGAGACATTCCGATGAGACACGAAGCGAGGCACGATATTGTCACACGAGATCTCGCAATGTCGAAGTATCCCGTATCACGAGAAATCAGAAATGAATAAATTTTTACTTCTTTAGATAGGGCAAGTATGAATTTATTAAAGGAACTCCACTGAGGTTTATAAGCGTAAAAACATAAAATTTTAATTTCTCGCATAGATCAACATTAGCACTTAAAACAGAAATATAATTAAAATATAATTAAGAAGTATACAAGAAATACATTGAAAATCATAAGTTTGTGCTATTCTCAGTCCGATTTGAGTGAAAAGCGTTTAAACGCTTTTCAATTTTGGGTCATTTTTCACTATTATAATAATTAGTCTGGAAAAACGGAGCAAGCTAATGATATGAAGTTCTGCACATGAGTTATAAGTATAGATCTACATCAAATGAAGTAATAATCTCAAAAAAATATTTCCAGTCCTGTCATATCAAAAAACCTCAGTGGAGTCCCTTTAATATTCAAATAATGATTTCTGAAGTTAGATGCTTGTAACCCAAAGGAATTCGCTATAAATGTGAAATAATGCGTCATAAAAGTAGCAAAATGTAAAAAAGTAGTATTTTGACTTCAATGCAAAATTCTAAATCACTTCAACTGTACAAAATCCAAAAAGCAGCAGATGAAAAAATGTTTTAGGTAATTAGCCAATGAGTAACTTTTTAGAGCTATAAAAATATATCAAATATAAAAAAGCCTTAATTTTGAGGAATACAAATAAAAGCATTTTACAGGCATAATGGGCCTTAAAGTGATTTTATGTAGATTATAAAGGGAATACTACTTAGCGGTATATGACCTGGAACCAATTCTTGTCTCGCGTCGACGAACGAGATGCGAAGCGAGACGCGAGAATTCGGCGAGATGCGAAACGAGTCATTCAGTATCAACCTATTACGGTGTTCCGTTTGGACATCAGTAACATTTTTGTCTCCCTGAACAGCTGTGCACAATGGTACAAAGGTGAAAATGAGCTGGTACGATGGTTACGATGATTAAAACACGATGGCACGATGGTGAAATCACGATGATGCGATGACACGATAAAGAAAATAATATCGCGTTTTCATCATCATACCATCGCAGTTTCATCATATCGTTCCATCGTATTTTCACCATCGTAACATGGTCTTTCACCATAGTACCATCACGTTTTCATCATCGAGCCTTCGTTGTTCCACCATAGAACAATCGTTATTTCAGGTTCGTACCATTGTGTTTTCACCATCTGCACCATCGCGTTTTCATCAACGTACCATCGTGCCATCGCGCTGTCACCATTGTAACCATCGTGAACGGGATTAAGTATGTTTCAGTCTACGCCTTCAGGTTAAAGCCAATCAATTTCTTGAATTAGAGATATTTTAATTAACAGTTCACTTTAGGTTTTCATAAAGAAGGCATAAGCAAACCTATTGATGATTACACTTGACATGAGGTAAAACGGCGAACCTCGATTCTAAAAAAGAGTTTATGACGTGGGGAAATGTGTGACAAATAATTCATAAAAAATGACATGAGACAAATGTGCTTTCTTGTCCCTTAAAAACACATGAGACAAATGTGCTTTCTTGTCCCTTAAAAAACTTGATCGGAGCACATTTGTCACACAAATGAGTTTTTTGGGGTAGACATTTGAGGTCCCATTTGTCTCATGTGGGACATATGCGACCGCATCGGTCTTACGTAAGACAAATGTTCTCCGAGACAAATGTGCTCCTACACTGCTTGCTCTAGTTTTCCAAAATATTTCAAGAAAATCAAACTTTAGAAAAATATACCAATATTTTCAGAAAATTAAAAATAATTAAGATTCTTGTAATAATTTACATTTCATGTGTGACATCTTACCGCTTTTGTCGCAATTTTCACCATATTTCTACTGCAGTGTAATAGTTATTTTAACACATTTTATCCTCATTTTGGTAATTTGTCCCGATTATTAATGTCCATTGCAATGTGTAAATAACTTTCTTTGTACATTTGAAAACAATATACTTTTAAATACATTCATTTTTATGTATATTAGCATGGATCTGGAGGTATTCAGCTGAAAGTACTTTTTGCAGAAAAACGGAAACATCATGAAAAAAACGGATTATCTTACAATACAATACAAATACACAATAATTACAGGGAAGATCATTTGAAAATATTAAACAATGTTAAAGGCTTCCTTTAAAACAAAGCTTATCCTCTAGGCATTTCTGGATCACTCAAGGCAATTATTTTCTTACACACATGTACTATATTTCTACAATTGTTATAAGTTGATTCTTCTCTCCAAGGAATCATTAGGAATATATAGACATGTATTGTCGAATCATATATTATTAAAAAAAAGCATGCACATACACAAAATTTTATCATGTATTTGCTTTATTAGTTATAAAATGTATAAATAATTGTTGCCCTTGGGTGTGGCTTTTAATTCATATTTATAAAATGCCTGGTATCTTGGCTTTAAGAGTATATTTATCTCGTAAAAGACTTTGTTTTGTTGTTTGTAATTGCTTTTGTGTACAATGCAACGAAATCTCAATTGCAACTTTTTGACAATGTCCGTGTCTTCGGATTATTGATAATAGCTGTGATAGTCCGATTGACGAAATCTGTCTTCATGTTCCCCATTTATTTTGAACAGCTTGATCAGGAGTACAATCGAACTATCGTAGGCGGAAGTGCTCACACAGTGACACCTGGTGGCTATACCATAGGTGGAGGTCATAGTCCTATCTCAAGGTCATTAGGATATGCAGTTGACAATGTCCTTGAAGTGCAGGTAACCACCGATGTTTATTCAGTATTTTTTTTTAAAAAAAGATTTGTTTGGATATACTGAATATGTTTAATATAAAGAAAAGGTTTTATATCTTACGAGTAGTTTTAAATGACTCCCTAGTCTATCAAAGAATTAGTGAAAAATATATTAACCGTATGAAGAATGTTATGTAAGCAAGATCTCCATTACATTGCTAGGTCTATGTTATATGTATAGCAGTTCAAAAATATCACACCAGTTCCCATCCCTTATGTTTTCCATCCTGTTAAGAATTTTCATGGGGAAATCAGTAAGGGGAAACTACCAACATTTTGTACGTTTTTTTTCTTCTTTTTTTGCGTATTGTCTGTCCACGTTCTGCCTGGCATGGTTTCGTTTTGGCAAAAATAATCAGGATGTATGTTCCACTCGCAGTGCGGGACCGTTTAGCGTGTTTACTATCCACCTGGAGCTTGTATAACCAAATGTTAAAGTTTTCTGTATTTCACTGGCGGGAGACTTGAATTATAATTGGCGTGTGCATTATATTATAAAACAAATACCGTATTTAATTTTTTCTAAAATAAATCTTTTTTACTTGAAGATCTTCAATAAAGTATTTGCAAATATGAACTTGTTTCTTCTACGTGCGTATAAATTTTAACAATCAAATCATATATACCCACCTAATACGTAATTGTCTATAAAGATTGTCTTTTCAATCAATTTTAAAATGATAAAGGATAAACATTTAAATGAGTTAAACACAAAAACAGGCAATTCCTTCTGACGATTTGTTTCTTGACTAAACGCTTCTATATTTATGTCATTTAGGTCGTCCTAGCCGATGGTAGGATCGCAACGTGCGTAGAATCGAGATGTGAAATCGAAGATCTAGACGGTGACGTTGATTCAGACGACGGAGATTTATTTTGGGCATTACGTGGCGGTGGTGGGGGAACATTTGGCGTTGTTGTTTACTTTGTTTTCAAATTACACGCAATGCCAACTGCAATGGTTCGTGCAGACACATGGTTGCCTTTAAAAGTAGACACATACGGTCTCGATTACAGCGAGCGTATCCTGTCGGCGCTCGGGAACCTTATAACAACTATGCCTAGGGAATGGGGAGGATATTATTTAATTGGTAATGAAAAGAATTATTTCGAAGGTATTGAGATGACCGGGCGATTACAGTTAACGATGAACAAGTTTGCTCCTTGGGATGGCTCCGAAAATAGAATCTTCGAAGAATTTATTGGTATTGCCAAGGAGCTTCAAACCAATTTAACATTCACGAATTTAAGCAGTTTCTGGGAGTACGAGAAGAACATCTATGATCCACCTATAACTCGGGCTTACATGGTTAATACTTTACTTCAGCCGGAAAAGGTCAACGGAGAGCTGGTCAAAATGTTTCAAGAGGAACTGTTCACTAATATGGCAGGAATTTACTTTGGATGCACAGGAACATCGGTTGGGGGTAAGTACGTAAATGTGGCTACACCACGTGATATGTGACGTCATTTACAATGTATCGTGGTCAGCATATATGACCACGATTCTTATGAATATGTTAGTTTTTATCAATTGTTTATTACTTTTTATCTAACGGTTTTGAAGTGTATGCATGAGCAGATAACGAAACATTTAGTCTTAACGAGTATTCCAAGAAAATTGTATGCAGTCGCTTCCCATTGAAATCAAATCAAAGTGTGTCTTGAATAGTAAACATTGTAACTGTGTTTAACAGTTATTCTGGTATGAAGGTATGGCTATATAAATAATACTAAGACTAACAAATGACATAGATAATTTTTTGAAATCCTAAAATTAATATTCTACAAATATATGTGACTGTCAGGAAAAAGATTTAAGTAGGACCATCTAAAACAAGGAACACAAATGAACAACAACAAAAGAGAACAACAAAGACAAATATGATAACCAATCATTGTCCGACCGACCTATCAATTGATCCATCTGCACAAGGTTGACCTACGTCAGAACACACAGGATTCTTTCGATTTTCTCCTTTCATAACAAGGGATGGATTTCAAATCAAAATGGATCAATTATTATGTAGTCAAGTAAAACATACTTTACTACGTTTTTCTTTTGTTTGTAGTGTGGAATCGTCATGGAAAAATGAACTTAATAAAATGACTGACGTTTCCATATAGAACGATGATATTAGAAAATTCAAGCAGCCGTGCAATATAAACTTTCGTAAATCTTAACGTTCACATATGAATAAATGTAAACAGCGCTTCACGCTAATATATCGTGAAATTATTCAATTGGTTAAAAATTGATCACATACCCCTAATGATAATATACTTGTATGTGAAGCATAGCATAGCAAAGCAAAGCAAAGCGTAGCGTAGCGTAACGTAGCATAATGTGACGTATAGCATGACATAAAATCACATAAAAAAATAAAACACAATATGTCTTAGATATTAAATGTAATAATATTCCTAGCCATCACATATTATACAAACATATAATAGACAATTCAAGAAAATCTCCTATGTCTCAGAATAGTTTTTGGATCTGACCAGCATGTTTGCTTCGTAAATTTTAGAGAAAGGAGTTTACTTATTTAGTGTGGTGAATCGTTAAAGTGATTTTCTTGATAACTTTTTCCGAAATGACCAACTAAAAGGATAAACATTCAAACAAAGGGAACAATGGTAACAAGTCTATGCAAAAAAAATACAAGTATTGAGAATACCAGTGAAGGTAATCAAGTGCCAATTATACAACCGTATATGGGCCCCCAGCCTGGTTTTTTCCCACTACCAGGTCAGGCACCAACCCCGTTTTCTTTGTCCATATCGACACCATTCACAAATTAAACCGCCCCACCAGGACAACAATGGTATTATTGAAGCTATTCAAAAGAGATGAATACAAGATTAAAATCAATTGGGAACAAAATGTTGCAAAAATTGGGTCCTATCAAACAAGAACTTGACATACCTTAAAGACTCAGATGTTAAACAATCCATGGGATTTCAAACGTTGCTTTGACGAAAAAGCTATCCGAAATTGAAAGATCGTGTCAATTTAATAGTGAAATATTTGACCAAATTATTCGTTCTCGTGAGCAAACTGAAGCTGATCTGAACAATTTGAAACGCCAAAACTCAACAATAGAATCCGATATACGATCACTAGTATCAAAAAATGATGAGCTAGAAACACGTTGTTTAGATTTACAAACCAAACTTATGGAAAATGACCTTATTATTTTCGGTGTAATAGAGACCCGTCCTACTAACGAAAAGTGGAGTCCGAGAAAAAAAATGTTGAATCTACATTAACTGAAACATTGACCTCAAAACTAATAGACAATCCTGCAGTAAGTAGCAATAAGCTGGTGCAAGACGAAAATTTGAAATTTGAAAAAGTGTTTCGTGTGGGTAACCAGGTAAAAGCAAGAGAAACCGGAAGACCTAGGCCTATTATTGCACGTGTTATTTATATACCAACAGAATATTCAGATTTTTTAGTTGAGGACCCCTTTTTAGAGATACAGAACGATTATAGTAATTTTATTGATAAATATGACACATTTTGTCTATTTGGAGATTTCAATAACAGAACTAAATCTTTAGATGATTATATTATACTTGACACAGATTTTTTGAAAGTCAAAATTTAGAAGAACTTTGTTCAGAATAATAATATTGAGATGAGTATGTTCGACTCGGCAGTTAATGTTAAACGGACCCGTTATAAATAGTGACAAAACGTCTAACAATTATGGATCCCAATTACCTCGATTTTTTAAAACTTAATTGTCTAATACATTTTAAACAGGTAGGAACAAATATGGATATTCCGGGGAAACAAACGGGTGTAAAGGCACAAGTACTGTTGATTTATTTTTATCTGTAATTCAAACTGTTTTTAAGCAAAATTGTGTCTCTTAATGTGTTAGACTTTTGTCTCTTAATGTCAGACGTACAGAACCCTGTAGAACTTAACTTAAGCTTTAAATTGAGCAAATGTAGTATACAAATGGAGAACCCTACCGTAAAACTTTGGGATAAGCACTAAAACAAAATGAGGTTTTTTAAATAAGATAGAGTGTTAACTGAAATACAAAACATTAAATGAAGCAATTTAGATAACTTGAAGTCAATAAATAATTTTACTCAAGAAAATGCTGACCCTAATAACTGAAACCAATATCATCATTATTTCAAATACGTCCCCGTAAAATTTTTGGATATACAAAAAAAGATTATTAATAACAACAATAATAATAATGGTCAAACCTTGGTTGTGGGACCAAAGAATGCAAAAGGCTAGAAGAAATGGTCAAACTGCCAAAGCATTCTTAATAAATAAGAAAAAAAGAACCACAAAAGGAAAACTTGAACAAAATAAGGCAAGCGTTAAAAACAATTTATAAAATGAGAAAAAGAAAGTATAATGTTAAATTGCGAATCATAAAGGTAAAGACCCACGGAAAACCTATTGGAAATTTTTAAACAAAAAAACCAAAACAAAAATTGCGAGGCTGACTTAAACTGACCTTTGATAATTTATTTAAAAGTGGTAAATTTTAAAAAATGATGAAAGGGATGAAAATCAAAATAGTAGACCCAAATTCTACAAACGAATTGAATGAAAGTAACGAAGCAGATTAATGTTCCAATCATCAGACATTTGAAATTGAGCATGCAATCAAAACCCTTAAAAATTATAATAAAGCCAGTGGATATGACAATGTAGTAAATGAACACCTTAAAGGAACATTTCCATTAATGAAAAGAATATATGTTAAACTTTTTAACCTAATATTAAATACGGTATAAGTTCAGCTGAATCATGGGACTATTTGTATAAACAACCCAATATGATAATATCAAAGCAAAACAGAATGCGCTTGAATTTGTTTGGGTCTCAGAATGTCAGAAAATTTTTTTATGGTTGTGGAGCATTAAAAACCAATTTTGTTTTTGGTAAAGTATCAACCAATGCTGTTCAAGCGTTTTAATTAATTGTAGTAAATTGGGTAATAAGTACTTATTGCACCACTGATATTAATTGACTTAAAAACAATTGAAAAAAAAAAATGAGTTTGCCTTCGACTGGGGATTTGAACCCCAGACTCTCGCTCCTAAAGCGAGCGCAGCAAATTCCCTCGGCCACGGTGGAAGGTATACTTGGAAAGAAAACCCATATTTATTCTATATTAGGGTTTTGTAAACTCTTATTATTTCGGACGCTAAAACCTGTTGTTTAACACAGATGTAAATAATCATGGAGCTTACTATAAGCATGTATATCTATAAGAGAATAAAACAATATTAGAAATCTTTCGACCACATATTCGGGAACTATTTTGCTTGAAAATTATGCACCTGTCATTTGACCATCTTTACGCAGTGATCTCCCCTGAATTTTTCGGCGTTAGCGAACATGTAAAGGGAAATAACTGCTTCAAAAAAGCGGACTTCTTTCGGCATTTGCAATTAACAGCATCAGGGTCTGAAATTTCGCTACCATTACTTGTTTGGTCTGACGACCCAAACAAATAAAAACAAAGGGGACAAGTCTGACCCTGGAAATTATAGGCCTATAACTTTGTTAAGTTGTTTAGGTAAAGTTTTTACATGTATTTCAAATAAAAGAATAACTGATTATGTTAAATCTAATGAAATAATTAACAATGTACAGGCAGGTTTTAGAAAAGGATTTTCTTCCTCAGATCATTTATTTTTGTTTTGCAACACATTATTCATTATCGTTTAATAACAATGGAAAAAACGTTTTTTGCTACTTTATTGATCATAAACAAGCATTTGACAAACAGTTTGGAGAAATGGTTTATGGGAACGAACTGATAAACTCAAATATTAAGGAAAATGTTTACAGGTCAGTAATATCAAGTCATGTGTTAAGGGTAAAATTCTTGTGTTTTCTAATTTTTTTTTCCTTGTAATATAGGTGTACGCCAAGGAGAAAATTATCGCCATTGCTATTTTCACTATTTCTATACGATCTAGAATCGTATTTTTTTAAAATGATAGTAACGGTACATGGAATAACAGTGGGTAAACGGAAGTAATACAAATGAGCTTTTCAAGTCTTTTAAAATTATTTATATTACTCTATGCGGACGATGCGGTAATAATATCAGTAACAGCAGATGATTTACAAAAAGCATTAAATATATATGAAACAATACTGTGTGATACTTGGGAACTTAAGGTAAATACGATCAAGACAAAAATTCGTAGTTTTTTTCTAAAGGTAGACAACAAAATGAATAATTTTACTTTTAAAAACGAATCTATCGAGGTAGTTAATGAGTACAAATATCTTGGAATTTATTTTAGTAAATCAGGTTCTTTTCTAAAAAGTAAAAAAAACATGTCGCAAGCCAAGCTACAAGAGCCATGTATAGTTTAGTAAAAAATTCTAATAGTCTCAATCTTCCAAATTGATTTACAAATTGAATTTATTTAACAAAACAATTAAGCCAATTTTACTGTACGGTGTAGAAATTTGGGGATTTGGTAATCTCGACATTATTGAGCGAGTACAACTAAGGTATTTTAAAAATATTCTTAAATTAAAGAAAGTCAACAGCAAATTATTTTGTTTATGGAAGAAACCGGTTGTAATGCCTCTAGCTATTGACATCGAAGAAAGGATAATATCATTCTGGTCAAAATTATGTAATAACAACGGCGTTAACGTTACAAATAAATTGTCAATTCTTGTCTATAATAACTTACTACACTCAACAGCTGGTTTAAGTGAAAATTTGCTTAAAAAGAAATTTCCATGTTTTTTTAATGTCAAAACTATTTTAATCAAATGTGGTCTATCACAAGTGTGGTTCGACAACACATTTACAAACTCTGAGTGGTTCAAACTTTCTGTTAAACAAAAGTTAAAGATCTTTTTTTTAAAATGAGTGGTACTCTAAAATTGAAAATTCGAGTAACAATTTGTTTTACAGAGTAATCAAAAGAACTTTTGGATTTGAATCGTACTTGGTTAATTTAGATAGTTCATTACTGTACTTTTTTATTAAATTTCGAACAAGAAATCATCGATTTCCAATAGAAACGGGTAATTGGTCCAGTACTCCAATTAACCAAAGATTTTGTCCTAAATGTCAAAATAAAATTGGCGACGAATTTCATTATTTACTTGAATGTTGTCAAGTCAACGAAGAAAGAAAACGATTTTTGAAAAAAAAGTATATTATCAACGACCAAACATTTTTAACCTAGAAAATATTATGTGTACTAAAAACAAATCTGAATTTCTCAAATTGTTAAATGTATTATTCAAAAGATAAGAACTTAATTATTCACTGAAAATACTTACGTTATTTATATTACATTAGTTCTTAATTTGTAATTATTGATTAGCATGTTTTGTTTGTCACCTTTTATTTATTTTATTTATTGTAAATTCCTCAAATTTGCATGTATACATGTATTGAGAGAAATAAAGATTATGTTATGTTATGTTACGTTATGCTTAAATTCAATGACTGCAATAAAAATTATTAATTTCATTTTTTTTTTAATTTTAGGCAGAACCACAGACTTCTCCGTTGAATCGACTCCTCTCCATCCGGGTTACAGAACTGCTGTAACATGTTTGACATGCTTTGTCGCACTTGCAGACGCTCAGAGTCAATCATGGTTTGATCAATCTAAAGACGACGAACTACTCATCCCGAAAGCCGATGCTTTTAGTGTGAGACTTCAAAGATTTGGCAACGGAATGTACCTGAACGAGCCGACCAAAAACAACCTGAATTGGCGGGAAGATTTTTGGGGCGACCATTACACGAGATTATTGCAGATCAAGAAACGCTACGACCCGGAAAACTTTTTCACGTGTCATCATTGCGTCGGATCAGAAATCGGTGGGAAATCGACGACGCCATTGTCATCGTCTGCGTCGATCAGCAGAGTTAATATTTTTATGGCAACAATTCTCTTTGCACTCAAATATTTGATGTAGATTTCCTCTGCTGTTGATTTTTCTGTTACTTTATACACATGTTTTAACGTTATTAGTTATCCTTCATTTCAATAATATGAATAAAGCGAAAAATATTGAATTAAAAGCAATTACTGGCGTAATTTATATAACTTTAAAAACAATGTGCAATGCATTGTTTACAACATCTATGTTAGCTTCGAAATTGTTTGAATTTCAACTAGTAATAAGTAGTTTAAGTATATCTCTGAATAGTTTAATACATATACATTAAACTATATACTATTATACTATTGCTAAGTATAGGTCCATTCTTGCGCTAGTCGCTTTATCTGAAATTTACAAACACCATAATTCCTGGTACAATTTTATCATACTGCAAACAGTTATTCTATCAATTGTATATGTACAATGTAGAATGTCCTACGACGTTTTATTTCATTTCACTGATTTCTTACTCAGGTACTCAGATAGATTATATATTAGAGCAACTATATTATATTCTCTTGTTTAAAATTGTTTTCATACTAAAATATGTATGTCGAAGCCTAAATATTGCCCATTTTATTTTAACAAGTAACAGAAAAACGAGTTATATATTGAAAAGAATCTTATACTCTGATAATTCTAAATATGAGAATGGATGAGTGTCGTTTAATTTTTATTCATATATTAACCATTCAAATCTTCAACTAGTACATTTAAATATATATATATAGAACAAAAATGGTAAAAACAATAATGCGAAGTTTAGGCACGATAATATTAAATATTAAGAATATTTTTAAAACTGGTTTATTGCTGTTAATTTTATAGAGATATATATGTATTTAAGTTTTTATCCAATATATATGTAATTTTTATTGTGGTAACTTTCAATTACTTTATGTTTAAAAATAAATTTTATTTTAAAGCATGTTTATAATTAGATTCTTTTCAAAAATTTTGATGCTTTTAAAAAAACTGATATATAAAAAGGTATATACATTAGAGTGTCGCTCGTTTCGTTAGGCTTTGGAAGGAAACGATATGCGATCAGCTGTTAGTTATGGTACAGAAGTTTCTGGTTATATTAAGACTAGTGTTCCTTCATTTGTTGTTTGTTAATTTTCATTAAAGTTATCTGACGAATTTTGTAAGTCCAGTAAAATACATGTAGAACATTATATACGTACAAGGTTAAATGTTCATTAATTCCCTGTGGCATTTCAAGCAACTCTGCTAAATGAAAAAATATACCTCTAGACTGCAGAAATACATGTACTAGATAAGCTTTGTAACAGCCTAGCAACGTGGCAATCTGGAGTTGGAAGCCTATCAGCCCAAGCTAAATCTGTGATTATTGTCTGATATAAATCTATGTACACAACAAATCAGTCTACAATAAAATCAAACAAGCCCTTTCTTGATGATCTTAGTTCTCATTTATTTTACTTTTTTCTAATGATAAGCCATTTTATTAAGTCGATTGAGACAGTACTTAAAGATATACTATGCTCAAATTTTATTTTTAAAAATATTAATAATTGCTACACAGTCTCTTTGTATGTATAAAATAAACATGTTTTGAATTCATTGAAGGTGGATATGATATGTTTTAGACTCTACACACTATAATGATATGTGGTACCAATGAAGAATATTATAGTATCCATAAAAAAATAGGAGATTTTTTAGAAAAGAACGCATTTTTATTTGACCCGTAATAGGGTGAGGCTCCCGCATACAGTTTATTCATTATTTTATTCAAATTTAACATATTCAGTAAGAATTTCATGGATTTCAATGCATTTCTAAGATAAAAATATTTTACCAAAAGATGAGCATAGTATATCTTTAAGTGAATACTCCTTTTTTCTCCACATTATTCTTCTAGCCACATGAAAGAAAAATAAAGCCACACACAAGCTTACGGATAAATGACATCAGTTACATATTATTCCTGTAGTATTATCGTGTAAGTACAGAATAACACTCGGAGGGACAAAGCAAATCTGAACAAGCACCTTTAAAACAAGTGATTTTCTAGCTGGTTTTCTTAGACAAATAGGTCGAAGTGTTTCTTAACCCCTTATATGACTCACCTTACATGATCCATATATATTCGGAATCTGCTTGAAATGGCGCATCATATGAGCTTAAATTCAAATCTTGGTTGACAAAATCCGAAAGGATGTGCTTGATTGGCAAAATTCAATCATTGGTAGTCAAATTTAAAACAAATCAAAGGGCGAACGTAAAGTAAAAAAACAACAGTTATTGTTCTGTGGAGTTCGTAAATGGTTGCCTCTGTCACTTAAAACCTATTATTTCACCTTGTTTCTCATACAAAAAATGTTAAAGCCAATTCTATACAAAAATGTCATAATTGGTTCATACGATGTCTGTATTACACAGGCCTTTTGTGTTGCGGATTAGCCGATTACTTAATTTGAAGACAATGTCCCTAATCCAAGGTAACTAGCCTCTAAAGGCCAGCATTGCATGATCGGGTTTTGGATCGGCGATTTGTTCTTTCTAAATTTAAAGTACATGAATTTCGTAAAAGAAACAAAATTTTTGACAACCGTTAAAACACTATATCTCTGATTCCATTGCGGATTGATCATTGCATGAGTTGGGAGATTCTTCTCTACAGGAATATATGGCCAGGAATATATAGAACAAAGCTCTTACCTAAGAGAAATCGTCTCGAGGGCTAGTCTACACGAACTGTCAGGTGTGTAAGTCGTTTTTCCTAGCAGCACCCTGTCGTCAAAATATGTAAACCCTACAAAAATATAACCAATGTACGAGCATGTGGATATGACTTTTTTTATCATTATCCCTTTCCTTGTCACAATACGTAAATCTCCAATCAAATGTAACCAATCAATGGTTTTCTCGTAAACTGACTCAATCAATTTTCAAGTTTGCAATTTTCATATAAATTTGTTGTTTCATAATTTACTCGGGATCACTGCTTATCCATTTACTTTGCAACAACATGCATGGCAGCTGTAAAAGATTGTCCCGTATTTCACTTTAGTGTTGATATACTTTTCTCGTTTTTCGGGATCTGGATTCCAGCACATAAGTGTTGAAGAGTGATACAGTAAAGCGGTTGCTAGAGGACATGAGTGATGTTGTTCTTTTTTATTCATTATCTAACATAAGTAGACTCAATCAAATATGAGGACAAAGATTAACAAGAAAAAACCTGCCGAAAATAGATAAATATTTTAATTAATATTAATTAGGTTTATCGCATGCTTGGCAGAAAACTGTCCCCAGATTAAGGTACCTTGTTTTTTGTTGTTTTTTTTTAGATATTTTTGTTTGATACGTCGATAAATTATGTTAATTTTAGACCGTTTTTTTCTGGTGAAATACAAAAACAGTAAATAATCAGAGGTTTAAAAGATGGTATAAAAAGTACCAGCGTTTGAGTAGAGTCAAAGATGAAATAAAGATAATTGAAAAGGCACGAAGACTAACTCAATAGGAAATAGTAGAGACTAAAATAAAAGGTATGAAGACTTTCGTGCATGGCTTGATTTTTACACTTCATTTACATTGTGCATTTTATTTTTTACCATGCTCTTGCGTTGCGCATTCAAATGTATTCATTTTTTTAGACAACAGGTGGTTTGAAGAACCATGTATGCCAGCAACACGCGCGCTGTAAAATTAAGTAATTACTTTTTATTATTTTAAACCAATATTTAATGATATTTTACCATTCTCGTATCTCATATATAATTTGTAAGTGAAACATATGTGGCCGTTGTTTAACGGATGTTTATTGCAATAAAAAAAACGGCAAATCTAAGGCTTTCAGTACTGTACAAGCTGTAAATGCTCATCAACCAATAGGCCAAGAAAACCAATCCGTGACTGCAAAATAAAGTGTCAAATAGTTTTAACTATGAAATAGCAACTTATTATTTCCTATATTGCGTTATCATTAGTCAAATAACACTGTCCTTTTATCATTGTCACACATCTGAAATTGGTTTATCGCTGTCTACTTATAAAAAAACAAGGGATACTTTCTATAAACCTTTTTACGTCGCGAAAATTAGACATTTCTGATTAGTTGACTGTAAAAAGTAAAAAGTATAAATAGCCTTGTACAACAACAAAAAAACGAAAACAACAAAAGATGCCTTTATAGATTTGTGTCCAAGATTGCCATAAAAACATATGAAAAAGATGGCTTTTTTTAAGGAATTCCCTTTGCGACCACGTTGGACTTGAGCTAAAAGATGTAAAAAAAAAGTTGAAATATAAGAGGCTCATTAAATACTGCAAGAAACATTTAATTGTTGAAAATGTGCAACATTTCCCATAATTAAGGTGTAAGTGTTGCAACAAAAAAAACTAAAATGAATAAATGAAAGCATACCAATAAATGTAAAAAAAAACAATCGTAAATATAATCACTTTATAATTATCGATTATCAATGACTTAAACCACCTCCGCAATGAATAATTTGCCCCAACCCCCACCCCCACCCCAAAGAAATTTTACTTTTCGTGTCTAAATTCGCACCATCTGCGACATCATAGCTTTAATTTTGTGTTAAAAGTTATTATCTATTTGTGAACTGTGAACTAGCTATATCAGGTTGTGGTTAAATATGGACACGTACACATATATGTTATCTGTATACAACATATCTCAATGTACATGTACTCATTAAAGGGATCATATCTGCATTTAGATTTAAGCTGCCGTGTAACTTAATGATCTATGTAAAACCAGACGCTGCAGGTACATATAATTGGATAGTTTATAACACTAGATAAGGTAAGTTTTACATCAGTTTTACTTCACTTAATATAAAATTATTTTTATTACTCTTTACAGTTTTATTGAAGCGTTACATTGTTTGATGAATACATAGATCTACATAATTACACATAGAATGTTTCATCTTAAATCATTTGTTGTTGATGATGTTTATTTTCAAACGTCTATATACTCATGAAATACGTACACCAATTGAATGCTAATTAATGTTAAGTACTTACCGTTAAATAAAATCTTTGCGCTTTAAAGGAAAGATCACACATATTGAAGTTAAAAACACGGAACATACTGATATAAATGAACATAAAAGTGTAAATTATGTGATAAATAAGCTTGGCAAATAGGTAAACATATAAAAACATTGTGATATACAATTTTATAATTGATACGTTTAATAATTAAACAAGTATTATGCAATATATCAGAGACGATTATATTAAACATGTTCGTGACAAATGCATGGATTTTTTTAATCATATAATTTTTTTGTAAATATATACAGAATATACGGAATCTTTCATGATTTAGAGGTTTTTGACGCTAACGTGTTAATTTTACATTGACAAGTCATATTTTTCATCATGGTTTGAATCCCGCTAGTGATATATTACTATTTCCTGCTACATGCATTTATGTCTTAGGAGGTCAGTGGTCAGTTGCCTTTATCTACATTAAAAATGTTAGAAATGTGAGGCTATCCTTTATCATGGAACGATATTATTAAGCAAACTATAGCAATGTTGGTATATATAGTATACCATGCGTAAAATAAGTCTAAAACACTTTCTTTGAGATTTTTAAAATCTTATACAATCTATATATTCGTATGTCCAATTCAAAATAAAATAATAAATTCTACCGTATTTTTGATATCATTTTCAGCGCGCAAGGGGGTAAAGCTCGACCGTGTCTATGTATTATGCATTCATAAAAAACTACTTTTAAATGAAGAATCTTTTGGAAAAAAAACATTATGTTGTGTAAAGAAACAGGTTTTGAAAACATATTTCTCAAATGCCAAATACCGCTAAAATGCTATATCTTTTTATTTTTTGGCATCATTTTTATGACAATAATTTTTAGCAAGCAATGAAACTTGAACTTAAGGCCAAGGTCATATTATAGATATAAAGATCGCAATAATCTAAAATTGTCATGGAGTTTTCTCACAACATCTTTGTGTATCATATGATATCTTTTCTACTATTATGATTTTGCTTGTACTTATATATATATATATATATATATATATATATATATATATATATATATATATATATATATATATATATATATATATATATATATATATCAGCTTTTCACTTTACAAAAACATGTAATGTATCAAATAATTTACAAAACTGGTTAGTATTCAAAATTTCTAAATTTTCGTTTTTCCATATTGAATTCTGCTTAAGTCGGTGCTATAGGGCGTGGACGGTAACTTGTACTTTCCAGTACCGTCCATGAACAGGCTCAATCAAACCGAGCCTGCAACATTTTCAATTTTGCCGTATTGGGATTTTTTTAGGGATTCTGTTTTTTTCTCTATTATATCAATGCTGCTACTCTAGCTGTCAATCTAACTATGGAATGGAAAACACACATACAAATTGATACGCATGTGATTGTAATCTCTTTGTTGTAAAACTATTTTCCCTGTATTGATCATCGTCAAATCTTCAATAAATACAATTCAAGTACTTTGTTAAAACATGGTTATTTATTTCTACATTTATTTTCAATATTTTGAAATAATTATACGTATATGTGTTTATAAACATTTATTTATACTAATTTATTTATTTCGATTGTATTGGAAGTTTTAAGCTTATTGAAACAAACCAACCAACCAATCAACCAACCAACCAGTACTAAGCAAAGCGTGTAAAGTTTCTTGCTCTTGACGGGTTATTCACATATGTTCAACTGATATGAGAAAAATTCATTTCTTGACCGACAAACAAATTTTCTTTAGCCCAAAGTCCGACATATGTCATCTTTCAGAGGTTAAGGTGGTGAACAACCATGTGCCAGATATAGATCAAGTGAAAAAGAAAACAACTTTTTGTATGATCTAGGAGTGAACATGAATAGTATAATTTTTCTGAAAAACAGCATTCTATGATGAAAGAAGTCTTGTATCACAGGAAACCATGTGCTTTCTTCAGCGACTACCGATATTGAAAAAGCCAGACCTTGTCCCTATGAAATCGTACTTTATAGGCATCTTCCTTGAAGCAACAATCCTGAAGGAATCCATCTGGCATGTATGAAGAGGTGAGGCAGAACACAAGGCCCCAATCTCAAATGAAGCAGAATGAGGTTTCAGCTCGCTCACATACTCTCCAGCAACTTTTAAACATCTGATGGAAATATTCGTGGGCGACTTGCACCTTAGATACTATCTCATCTTTTATTTGAGATCCTAAGTTTTGCTTGTATGTGTTTTTAACATCAAAATCCTCTAAATGTTAGCTTTCTGAATGTGTGTTGTCTATCTCCGCCATGTGCTCAGTCAGTTTGGTATTTCCACAAACCCTTATACATTGTATAGACACCTGCTGTTACCAAATTATCCAAACCTACTTACGTCAGTTTCATGACTTTGTTGTCTTTTTTTATAGAAGGTATGGAGAGCCAATATACTTATGATTGAGTTACTAAAGAAACAAATAGTCTAGCTAGTAAGGGTACAAATGGGTCAAAGAAATGAGATGCTATTCCAGTTAAATCGGGATTTGGTGAAGCTAAAGACAAAGTTTTTGAAACATCTACATTATCTCATTCCCGGATTTAGCATATGCAAATTATGACCAGTTTTCCTGTTAAACACGACCTGCCTTTACAAAAATTAAGAGCGCATACATTTGATAATTACATACCATTCAGATGTCAAATCTTTCTAAAGCAAGTTATTCAGTTCAAAGATTGAAGGTTTGGCCTTTAAAATGGTCTGTGATGGAAAAGTTTCATGACAATATTTACATAAACAAATTTGTGGTGACAACTAATAACAACTCCTTAGCATACGTTAACGCTACAACAAAATCTTTATGCAGAAACAGAAGCCAGAAAGCAATAGATGACAGGCAGCTCTACACAATAAGTTAAAAAGCAAATAAACGCAATGTTAATGCAGATGTAACCTCAAAATGGTTAAAGCAATACGCAAAATTGAGAAAATAACAATCCCTAAAGAAAGCCCAACACGTCAAAATTGAAAATGTTACAGGCTAGGTTTGGTGCCTTCTGGGTTCCCTGCTTGAGTGTGTTGGGGTCTGCGTCCTGTGAACGTTGCCTTTACATTGTTGATCTTTATTCTTGTTTTTTTATTAAGCCTGTACATGGACAGCACTGTCAAATGCAGAATTCAACATTTAATCACGGTTATGGTGAAATTTAGAAACATCCGCAGATGTGTTCATACGGCGATTATCATAGCAGCAATACGTCTAGATGTTGAACTTTTATACCCTCTGTTAAATTGTGTTACCGCAAGAGGTATGACCTCTATAGCATCAGGGGCAGTGTTCTTAACATATTCCATTCCGTTTGAAAGGTTGAGAAAAGCTCAGATTCAGGATATGATAAGTGTCCAGGCCCATGAGATCATGAGAATTGGTTTCTGCTAAAATTTGCAAATATCACTTGCTATATATGATTTTCTGGTCCTCCTGGATCATTGATTCTAGCAATTTTAGGTGTTGAAAATTGAGTATTGTTCAAGCCGATGCTTAGGGGCGTGAGGGAGGTTGCACCTTTTCATTATCCCTCATTTACAGATGTACAGACTCATACAAACCGAGATGCAATTTCCGTGTTATTTTCTTGATTTTAGTGCTTCAGAGGGATCACTTTCTTTCAGATATTCCTACTGATGCCTGTCTGGATACCGATCTAGGAACGAAAGGTTTTATAACCCCACATGGTGCTTGAAAAAAAAACAATACCATCGATTAATGCATACCTATCGCGCAAGGAAACATGCAGCTTTGAATAAAGAGGCCTATGACAGAAATGCTAGGGTATCCAAGCTGGAATTGAATGAGAGAGTACTTGTCAAAGATGTTGAGGGCCTTAACAAACTGGTTGACCATTGGGAGTCAGTTCCGTTCATTGTCCAGGTTATCCAAAACACAAACATTCCAGTTTATTTGTTGCCTATTAGGAACCTTCTCAGTTACTTCCGTCTCCTCTTCATTACTTTGGTTGTATGTCCTGTCCTCCTAAAACACCTAAGCCTAAAAGGAAGCATTCAACAATTAGAAAAATCAACAGGAAGGTCTAACACACCTGCCAGCACGACAGAGACAACAAACTGAGTCCAACATTATTTCTTATCGTCGGTTCAACTGCATGTGTGTGTGGCGGCGTGGCCGAGTGGTGAACGCGTCGGACTAACAATTTAAGGATTGCTGACCGCGTGGGTTTAATCTCTGTCAGGTGCAAGCCGTTTATTTGTTGAGCAAGACATTTTACATTCATTGCTTAGTACTGGTTGGTTTCAGAAACGGATTCGAGAGTTTTTCAATAAGCTTATAGCTTCCAACACAATCGAACTAGATATATTTGTATAAACTAAACATGAAAATGCTGAAATTTGACTTTAGAACAAAGCCTATTTGCTTTCTACTTTATCCGTAGCTGAAAACAAGAATCAGTTATAATGGTCAGGGTCTAATTTTGATGTCAGGTTACGTGTTGCCAAAATATTTATCAGACAAGTGTTTCTGGATCTTTTCCTTGCTATATTCTAATTGATTGTTTTTATGTCCTGCTGTTTTTATTTGATTTGTTATGTACATTTAATGTGCATAAAATGCTTTATTTGCAGATAGACTCATTCGATATATTTGGTTATATTCATATTACATATTAAGTAGATATATTATTGAAAACAAATATGATAAAATGTAAAGTTACTGAATACTCAAGGTTACCGCATGGATGGGCATAGATGGGAACTTTAATAATCAATCAATGAAAACGGCCAGAGATAAATAAGCTGTATCAAATACTACTTACGGAAGCACATAGGACACATGCAGACATTTTTTTGATCATCGCATCATCAAGTTAATAAAAATGGAAAAAGAGATAACAAAAATGCAAACTGTTATCTAATGTCTTAGGAGGAAATATTGAGAAATAAAACGGACAACAATTAGCGTGCAGCCACGACATGATGAGCAAAGAAAGGAAACAAAAATATTACCTATTTCCTTGCAGTCATAAGATGACATATTTTTAAGTTAACTATTGGTCATATGATCAAAACAAAAGGCTTCTTGTAGCCATAGAACAAATAAAGTTAACCTGTTGTCTAGGGATAGCAAAAAAATATAAAAATAACCCGTTGCCACGAGGTAACTCAAATGTATACGAGAAAAATATATTTAAAGTGCATGAAGCTATATACCTGCTTTTAGAAGATTACATTTTTTTGGTTTTAATTTTGAAAAAAAAATCCCCTCCCCTCAAAAAAAGATAAAATATTAATAATAAATAGATAAATAAATATGACAGACACATGTTTGCACTTTTTGCTTACATGCGAATGGGGCATGCACAAAATTCTTGCTAAAAGGTAAAAAAATTATAATACTTTGTTCCGGGACATTTTACTCTGTTAATGTTCAATAAATATCAAAGACATGCTTTGTTATAACTTTTTTAGTATAAACCATAAGATAATGAAAACAGCAAAATTTTACCGCTGAGTTATCTAAAGATAGTTCATGATTTTTTAACTCCTGGCACGAGATGATACATGTCAACTATATGCCTCCGTAATATATTGAAACTAACTGGTAAATGATTTTATATGGTGTACCGGTGTACCATGCTGGGTTTTCATCATATTAACCCATTACTTCATGAGCATTTTGTGAAAAATGGCTGTTTTCATTGAAAAGTCTCCCGTTACAAGTTCAAATTGCTATAATACTATAAAAACTGCTTCAACACTAATCAAACTTGGCACAAATGTTGACTGGACCATTGCACTTGCAACAACATGCTCAGGCTTAAATTTTCTGTTACCATGGCAACGAGGGGACATCTCAAAATTGCCAAAAATCACTATTTTGCGTTGATTTTTTCCATCAAAATTGATTTCAAAGTGCTGCAATTTCTCAATGGATTGAGATAGAGTCAAATGCTTTTCAGCGTTGGTTAAACGTTACCTTATGATCAATCTGGGGTCATTTACAGCCTCTCCCAAGTCCAAAATTTTTCTTGGCGATGAGGGGGACTCCGCCCCCCTTCAAACCCCCCAAACAGAAGGGGGCACATCCCCCTTCTGGCAACCCCCTGATGTATCTTTTGGTTGGGGGGCCGCGCCGAAAAAGAGGTCACTTTTTTTAACAACATTTCTCAAACAAAAACAAGTGTTTGGGGCCTAAATAAGGCATTTTTTCATCATTTGAGACAACAAAAAGGGGGGGGGGGTGAAAAAGGCGTTAAAAGGCGTGTATATGAAGTAATGGGTTAACAGAAAATGATGAAAATACTTGAAATTACCCTAAATCGCGTTTTTTCATGTTTAAACATGGCATGTAATAAAAATTTGAAGAAAAATTGTTGTTTTGAAGATTTTTTGATTTTTTTCATTAACCCATTACTTCATGAGCATTTTGTGAAAAGAGACTGTTTTCATTGAAAAGTCTCACGTTACAAGTTCAAATTGCTATAATACTATAAAAACTGCTTCGACACTAATCAAACTTGGCACAAATGTTGACTGGACCATTGCCCTTGCAACAACATGCTCAGGCTTAAATTTTCTGTTACCATGGCAACGAGGGGACATCTCAAAATTGCCAAAAATCACTATTTTGCGTTGATTTTTTCCATCAAAATTGATTTCAAAGTGCTGCAATTTCTCAATGGATTGAGATAGAGTCAAATGCTTTTCAGCGTTGGTTAAACGTTACCTTATGATCAATCTGGGGTCATTTACAGCCTCTCCCAAGTCCAAAATTTTTCTTGGCGATGAGGGGGACTCCGCCCCCCTTCAAACCCCCAAACAGAAGGGGGCACATCCCCCTTCTGGCAACCCCCTGATGTATCTTTTGGTTGGGGGGCCGCGCCGAAAAAGAGGTCACTTTTTTTAACAACATTTCTCAAACAAAAACAAGTGTTTGGGGCCTAAATAAGGCATTTTTTCATCATTTGAGACAACAAAAAGGGGGGGGGGTGAAAAAGGCGTTAAAAGGCGTGTATATGAAGTAATGGGTTAACTGAAAATGATGAAAATACTTGAAATTACCCTAAATCGCGTTTTTTTCATGTTTAAACATGGCCTGTCATATAAATTTGAAGAAAAATTGTTGTTTTGTAGATTTTTTTATTTTTTTCATTAACCCATTACTTCATGAGCATTTTGTGAAAAATGGCTGTTTTCATTGAAAAGTCTCCCGTTACAAGTTCAAATTGCTATAATACTATAAAAACTGCTTCAACACTAATCAAACTTGGCACAAATGTTGACTGGACCATTGCACTTGCAACAACATGCTCAGGCTTAAATTTTCTGTTACCATGGCAACGAGGGGACATCTCAAAATTGCCAAAAATCACTATTTTGCGTTGATTTTTTCCATCAAAATTGATTTCAAAGTGCTGCAATTTCTCAATGGATTGAGATAGAGTCAAATGCTTTTCAGCGTTGGTTACACGTTACCTTATGATCAATCTGGGGTCATTTACAGCCTCTCACAAGTCCAAAATTTTCTTGGCGATGAGGGGGACTCCGCCCCCCTTCAAACCCCCCAAACAGAAGGGGGCACATCCCCCTTCTGGCAACCCCCTGATGTATCTTTTGGTTGGGGGGCCGCGCCGAAAAAGAGGTCACTTTTTTTAACAACATTTCTCAAACAAAATCAAGTGTTTGGGGCCTAAATAAGGCATTTTTTCATCATTTGAGACAACAAAAAGGGGGGGGGTGAAAAAGGCGTTAAAAGGCGTGTATATGAAGTAATGGGTTAACAGAAAATGATGAAAATACTTGAAATTACCCTAAATCGCGTTTTTTCATGTTTAAACATGGCCTGTCATATAAATTTGAAGAAAAATTGTTGTTTTGTAGATTTTTTTATTTTTTTCATTAACCCATTACTTCATGAGCATTTTGTGAAAATGGCTGTTTTCATTGAAAAGTCTCCCGTTACAAGTTCAAATTGCTATAATACTATAAAAAACTGCTTCAACACTAATCAAACTTGGCACAAATGTTGACTGGACCATTGCACTTGCAACAACATGCTCAGGCTTAAATTTTCTGTTACCATGGCAACGAGGGGACATCTCAAAATTGCCAAAAATCACTATTTTGCGTTGATTTTTTCCATCAAAATTGATTTCAAAGTGCTGCAATTTCTCAATGGATTGAGATAGAGTCAAATGCTTTTCAGCGTTGGTTAAACGTTACCTTATGATCAATCTGGGGTCATTTACAGCCTCTCCCAAGTCCAAAATTTTTCTTGGCGATGAGGGGGACTCCGCCCCCCTTCAAACCCCCCAAACAGAAGGGGGCACATTCCCCTTCTGGCAACCCCCTGATGTATCTTTTGGTTGGGGGCCGCGCCGAAAAAGAGGTCACTTTTTTTAACAACATTTCTCAAACAAAAACAAGTGTTTGGGGCCTAAATAAGGCATTTTTTCATCATTTGAGACAACAAAAAGGGGGGGGGGGTGAAAAAGGCGTTAAAAGGCGTGTATATGAAGTAATGGGTTAATGAATATACTTTGTGATCGATATTTGTTGTTGTTGTTGAATTTAATAAATTAAATTTTCTATTCATTTTAGTATCATCATCATCATCATCATCATCATTATTATTATTATTATTATTATTATTATTATTATTATTATTAGTATTATTAGTATTAATAATAATATCATAAAAGAGTGTGATTAAAATTTATAGGTGCGTACGTTTAAATTGTTTTATCATTAATCAGTACATGAATTATGGTTTACATATACATGGATAATATGCGATAAAGGATATAACGAAAGAAATGCAAGATAAATACTTACGTTCTATAGACCTTTTTAAGACGCGGTCCGTTGCTATGAAAAAAAATGACCGGAAGTAGTATTTTTTCGCGCATGCGCAATTTGCGTAGGGCAAAAAAGCCATGCCCTACATAGAAATGAAGTAGAAATTCATAGACAATTCCGAGTTTGTTTAAGGTAAAAATTAGAAAATCATATCAAATAGCTTTTAACAGAAACACAATTAAAAGATGCCTTCATAGCTTTGTGGCCAAGATTGCCAAAAAAGGCATGGAAAAGACGATTGTTTAAGAATCCCCCCTTACGATCACTGACCTGACATTGAGATTATTGATGTAAAAATATGTGGAAACATATATATTAGCAAATAGAGTAGTCAATTTAATTGTTGTTGAAAACGTCCATATTAAAAAAAATATTTTTAGATCATATATAACATTTTTGTATAAATTTTATTAACATTTAAAATCGAGGTTAAATATCATTCTGAAAAAAAAAGTCGGAACACGTGATCTAATGCATTTTTGTTTTCAGTTTAGCTAATTTTATCCTTTATCCAACTTGACTGAGATGCCAAACAGAAATTTTTTAAGTCACATAATATATTTAAATAATTTTTCAAACTCTTGTGAAGTTAAGATTGGTGGTGGAATAGTAGCTGGCAAATAACAACCGGTCACGTGTCAATCTGTTTGACACTTACCGCCTTGCCAATCCACTTTCAAAGGAATACCAATTGTGTAATATTATGTAATATATGGGTAATAAAATGTGATCTTTAACACCCTGCTGTTTTAATTTAAATTACTGATGAAAAAGTCACCTAATGATACCTTGAACAGAGGACTTTTGGTCGTTGAATTATAAGTCCCGCTAATTTTGTATATCTGTTATAAATATCAATTCACGTTTTAAGTACTTACCGCTTTAATTAATCACAAAATTTCTTTTTTATGGGTGACATAACTTGAAATCACGCCTTTTTAAGACTTTAAGTGCGCTCAATGTATGCTATCGTTATTGCGCTTTTGTCCTACGCAGAATGCGCATGCGCGAAAAATCGTACTGTAAAAAGGTCTATAGAGACTCTTTTTATCATCAGAGTTGGTACAGTTTTTGTATTTTCTGATCGCAGATCAGATAATACATAGCTAACATCCACGGTCTAACACAAAATTTCCTAACAACGCAAATTAGTTCTCACTCAAAACTGCTTAAAACCAGCAATTTAAAAGAAAGAACAATTTTTTGTTAGAATTGTCCAACAAATTACTACACCTTCAAACTTTTAAAGTAGCGTTGGCTTATAGAGTTGTCAATAAATGCACACTCACAAATTACGCGGATGAATATGATTTTAATCAATGAAAATGCTATTTTTAGCGATGTCGATTACCGAATACTACACAAATAAATCTAACTGCCGAGTAGTTGAATATATAGTTTCTACATGTTGGACTGTTTGGGCGAGAAGATTTTTGCTAAATTATTTACTTCAATTTTAAACAACAGGTTTACCCTGAACAAAATACCTCGAAATTACCCTAACCCGAAATGCAATGGAAATTCTAAATTTAGAATGACTTGATTTTATTCAGCTTGTGGCTATAAAACTTCTCCGTGGTGCAGGGGTAACGCGCTCGTTTAGTGTGTGAGCTGGAGTTCAAATCCCAGTCGAGTCAACATTTTTTTAATTCTTTTTTTTAGTGTCTTTGTTAAGGAAATAGCCACGTTATGCAAGGATAAAGTGTGGCTATCATTAAAAATTAACATAAATTATTTTTTGATGCAACTCTAGTTATGCAAAATTCCGTATGTATCAAACTCTGGTGCCCTGCAAGATGACTTATAGTACATAAAAATAAACTTATACAGGGAAACACATACAGATATACAGTACGATTTAGATTGCAGGGATCAGAAAATACCACTGAGCTTGCAGCCCTTTGATTAAACTAGAAAATATATAAGTACGTCATGTTAAAATGATCAATTGTACGAACTGTTTTGTTTGCTTTTATGTTTTTTGTGTTGGGTTTTTTTTGTTTGTTTTTTTGTTGTTGTTGTTGTTGTTTTTTCTCAAATAATGAATGAAATCAATTTTTTCTAGGCCATTGTCTACTTTAAAGGCATATATTCACTGGACAGTGATAAGCGTATAAGCTATGATATAATTATATAAACAAAGTGACATTACCATGTTGAACAGTAAAGGCCTTGAGCTTTTCTTTTGAATATGCCGATTTAAACGATTTCCTTTACGGTAGAGGGTATATAATATAATCTTCAGCTTTAAGTTACTGAAAAGAAGTAAGCGTTATGTTTAACAAAGTTCAAACTTTCGAAATCTTATTTGCAAAAGGGCAAAACCTTGCCTTTTGCAATACATACACAATATAAATACAAATATGACACATTGAATGTAAGACACGTAAATACAAAGTACATATTCCAACTCACCATGTATCAAAATTGATAAATAGATAGATAAATAAGTAAATAAATACATGCATGTCAAGGTGATAAAAATTAAGTATATAAATATAGCATTCATTTCTTAAATTCATTATTTAGAGTTCCACCAGCTGACTTGTAGCCCCTCCTATGAATATTTCATTGTTATGAAATATATCACGCTTCTGGCTTTCTTTATTTATATAGGAGAAAATCTCCGATAGTTTTAGAATTTGTCATAAAAGATAATTAACAAAAATCCTATTTAAATTGGTGTCAGGTGTGGGATTTGATATGTCAAGAAACTTGGCGCAATAAAACTAGCATTGAATTTCAAAATTGTATTGTTCAATGTCAGGACTTTTTACGTTCCAAGTATGTCCCATGTGGTGCCTGAAATGATGTTCACGAGAGAAATAACGTCATAAAAGAACGTCATATTGTTTGCAATATCACATCAAATGGTTAGATAGGCTGATCATTAACTGTCAAATGTATTCTTATTTAACAACGTTAGTTACCTCCTGCTGAAAGATTTTTTTCATGTTATCAGTGTTAAGCAACAGAACTCATTTTGTATTTTATACACATATTTATTCTTTTAGAAGCAGTTATATTTAATCTAAGTAAAAAATTAATGTAGACTTATTTTCTATTAAAGGTATGTTGGAATGGGTGTGGGACGAAGATCTTTGGTTCCCAGTAAATTCTACTGGACCAAGGTACGGATGGAAGGACTTGCAGAACCACCCAGGCTCGGGTATATACCATCCACAAGTTCATGATTTACACTGGTCATTTATACTTGGTATTGCCCTTCTTGGGATAAGATATATAAATAAAAAGTAAGCATATAGTTCTTATTGTTTTCTTATTCTACATGAATTTAGACTTGCCAAGATTTCAAGCTGTATGCATTTTATTATTATTATTTTCTTTTAATTTGCAGTGCTTGCATTAAAAGTTTTTCATGGAGGAAATATTGTTTAGTTGTCGTTTAATAACCATTAATTTGATGCAATGAAAGTCATTTTTTTAAATAAACAACTATAATCAACAATCTCAGATTGTCAAAGTAACATGAGCATAATGTCACTTTTATGCTTTTAAATATAGAATTTCGGGACGAACCATTATTACAATAATAAAATTTGAAATTCTGTTTTAGATAAACGAATATGAATAAACACTCAATTTTATGTTTATAAAAAATGTGGCGATCAATAAAAGTGCATTAATGTGAGCGGTATCTTTAGGATTAAAATATAACTAATAACGTTGTTTTTATCCAAATTCAATTACACGTGAACTGCTTTTCAACTCATCACAAATGCCGCAGAGTTTCCTTAAAGCGGCATACCTCGAGAAATGTAAAAATAATACAGTTTTAAAGAATCAAATTTAAGACGTTTATATAAAGAGTTTCATGCAAATTATGACTCGATCGTTCAATATCCTGTTTGTACCTGTTTGAATCTTCGCTTGTTGAAATGCAAAATTTTGTCAAAAATCTCATGCGTCGTTCTTTTATGGTTAAAAGGTTTAATAACATTTATCACGTCGTTTAACGATTAATTGATTTTATTACATGCTTTTCGGTGGTTTATAGAAATATATCAGTGATATAAAACTGGTAATTTTACTGTTTGAAACAGTGAAATTACCACTTTGATAATTTCACTGTTTTGAATTTAAGCCCCTTACGTTGTTTCAGTGAAATACCAGCGTGCACAGTACTGGGTACCAACTTAATGACGTGACATCGCAAATGACGTCATGTTGTATTGTTATTTGGCGCGCTTTTCATTCAGTATTAGGTTTAATAAATGTCTTTTTAAAACGTTTCTTTGCATATAATAAAGAGAAAATTTGTTTAGTTTAGTGTAAGATCGAAATATATTTCACCTTGTGAACACCAAAAGTTCATATTTCACTCGTGGCTGCGCCACTCGTGAAATATACCTTTTGGTGCTCACTCGGTGAAATATATTCCGATCTTACATTGAACTAAACAAATACCCTCTATATCTTACGGAATGTCAATTATTGTAAATGAGTGTCCGTCCGTCCGTGCAAGAAATGAAATAAACCAATAAAGACACTAAATTCATTTTGCGTTTTTCAGACTTTTTATTGAACCATTGGGGTATCACCTAGGCGTATCAAGGCGTAAACCACGCCCACTAACAGAAAACACCGTGCTAGAAACGGCTTATAAACAAAATAAAACGATAAGTCCGGATCTGATAAAAGTAAGTTACATAAGTCATGATATCAAAAATTTCAACTTTATATTTACTTGATCGTTACACATGTTTTGTCTGGAAAAAAATGCATACGGTTACGAAAGCAGCATTATGCAGACAAACGAATAGTGTAAAATATACAAACTGATTATTACGGAATCCTGATCATGCCGTCTATGATGCAGTAAGTCGGATTTAAAGGTTGAAAACACGGCAATGCGAAGTGACATATAATAGTGTCTGAAGTTGTAATTATAGCAACGCGAAGCGATATAGCAACAATGCGATACGACGCTCGACAGTGGTGGATGTTGGTAGTTTTCACTCTGGATTACGACACTAAGCCACATTGAATTTACCAGATCATTGTTCAAACTCCTGAGCAGGCTGTCAAGCAGTTTACCATCACTTTCGCAAGAAACTGAAACATTTGTACATACCAGAGCAGAGGTACAGTGCAAATGACCGTAGAAAGGATTTCATGATCAGTCACACGAAAATGACCTGCGCCGTCTGGGAATCGAACCCGGGTCGCCCGATTCGCAGTCCAACGTTCTACGAGCTAACCGGGCGGCTTCATCAAGATAATTGAATTATGTCGCGCTTTATAACACGACATTTTCAAATGACAGGGCGATATTTCTTTTGGCGAGCGCAATATCGCATTGTCGAGATGTCATTTCGCTGGACGTCTTCTTGAATGGCACATTCAGGATTCCGTAGCCTATCACTATATTTATAATAATCAGCTATAGTGGTAAACTATTGTTATGTAAATACATTGTTTCTAATGTAATTCAGAACCTTTCAAAGCAGACGGACATGTCAACGAGGAAGATAGATATATGGTTTCGTATCAGAAGACAAAAAGATACGCCATCTCCGATGAAGAAGTTTGAAGACAGCTGGTAATAGTCCCCTACTTACCCCCCTCCCCCTTTATCCCCACCCCTTTCACCCATCAACTGTACTAATATAAGCAATGATCTTATAAAGATGAGAGGCATATTCAAGGATACTAAAGCCAGTTAGTGAATTGAATTCATGTGTAAGATTTCAAAAACGTGACAGTTGATATGAGCATTTGCCATGAATAATAATTGTACAAACAGTAAAATAGTTTAATGTTTTACAGATTTCAATCTTTTTCCTTTAAATAAGATAGCATCATTGGCATTTTCCAAGTGTGGCTTTCATTTATTTATTTAGAGCTTTATTATTATTATTATTATCATCATCATCATCATCATCATCATCATCAACGTCATCACCATCAGCAGCAGCATCATTATCATCATTACCAGCAGCATCATCATCATCATTATCATCATCATTATCACCATCATCATTATCATCATTATCATCTTCACGATTTTTATCATTATAATTATCATTATTATTATTATTATTATTATTATTATTATTATTATTATTATTATTATTATTACACATTCAATTTCTTGTTTCATTTCAGTTGGCATTTCATATTTTACAGTACAGCTTTCCTATATGGACTATATGTTTTGTGGGACGTGAGTACCTTGAAATGATAACTCTTTAATAGTTGTAAGAACCATTTAACGTTTCTTTTATTTATAATTACCGAATTTTGCCCGTGTTAAAGCGACTCCCAATCTGATATAAAACCAGCTTCTAAGTGACGCTACATGTAAAACAAAAAACCTTGCCTTTTAGCGATTCCTATCTAATAAATAATGAATTTTTCTTCGAGTGCCATATCCATTGGCGTGCGGTGTACATTAACAAAATCTTTAAAGCTCGGTTATGCAGAGAGAGAAAAAAATACATAAATAACTGCATGAAATTAAATTTTTATGTTCTTGTTCTTTTTACCCCTGTTATAATGAGATGCAATGTACTGCTGTATATACTGCATATATACCTCATAATTGTATTATATGTGGTGCACTGATTGAAAAAAAATGATTTGATTTGAAACTATTTATACAATGACATAATTTGTTTCATGGAATTACCATACTTTAAGTTTAAAACAGTCCATTCGAAGTTTAAGGGACTTACAAAAATTGAGCTGCCAACAGTATGAAGCCTGGACAGACTGCACAGTAGCGCAGGCTTGCCTGGCTCTATACTGGTGGCAAAGGGTGACGACTTTCTGTTTCAGCAGGTTTGAGATTAAATTTACTTACATTTGTTTGTAATTCACTATTCGAAAACCAACTTTTACATAGGTGTCTAAGTTATTTTTATCAAGCAACTTGAAAGAAATGTTATTTATTTGTTTACGTATTAAATTCCACGTTTCTATTGTAACAATGTTATTTCTATATTACAGAAGCCTTGGTTTTGGTCAACTAAAGAATGCTGGTTAACATGGCCTTATTCAGTAAGTTTTGCTATACATATCTCATTGTCGATGATCATATAATTATCGTGATCATCACCATCATCATAATCATCAGCATAATCATCATCATTATCATCATAATCATCACCATCATCATCATAATCATCATCATCATCATAATCATCATCGTCATCATCATCTTCTTCATCATCATCATCATCATAATCATCATCATCATCAAAATTATCATATTATTATCATAATAGTATTATTATCGTAATTTTTAACGATTATGATGATGATGATGATGATGATGACATCGACGACAACAAAGATGATGGCGACGACGCCCAGGAAAATTATAATAGCATTAAAAATCTTAAAAGACGAATAATAATATCTGTCATTTTTAACGGTTCGGATCGAAATATCCGTCCCGAGGGTACCCCGCCCATCTGGCGTTATCAGGCTTGCCGATATATGTCAGATAATTTTTCTTGCATATTCTGCCATGTACTTTCATATTTAAAATGGTTTACCTCAATAAGATTTTTGGTTCATGTAAATTAATGTCATTTTTTTACATAACTATGTTCTTACAATAGCGTATGAATTTACAACTTAAATGTTTGTTTTATAAAATAATATCAATTAAACTTTTACAATTTCACTGTGAATTTTTATGTTTCGTCGCTTTAATTTTTTCAGCATGTATCAAATGATGTATTTTGGTATTATACTTTTGAGATGGCGTTTTACTGGTGCCTTATTCTCACGTTAATGAAGGACCATAGGAGAAAAGTATGGGTTTTTTTATTTTAATATATATTCTTGTATGAAGGCCACTTAAAGGTTCATCTAAGGTGCATGACAAAAATCACTTTTTAATCACATTATAACATAACTTTTGAGAATATTTAAATACATTTAGATTATCTAGTCATTTTCTTTTAAATCTTCAAATTGAAATAAAATTATAAAAAACAACAACCAAAATCAGCCACTACAAATCATACACGTGCTACGCCTGCTTCCTGTTTCGGGTCCAATTACCTAAGTCGCAACCGGAAGTGGTATAAACATTCAATGTCAAGACAAGAAAAATGATTTATTTTTCAGGATTTTGCAGAGTTTGTTATACATCACATAGCAACAATTGTTTTGCTGTATTTTTCATGGTTTATGAATTTTGTGAGAATTGGAACATTGGTTTTAGTAGCCCATGATGTTGCAGATCCGTGGTTGCTTGTAAGTTTTCAAATTTATTTTGATTTTTTAATAAATTCATTTGTGTATGCATTATAATGTTATGTAAGTAAAATATTTCATATAGTTTAAATACTCTTCCTCAGAAAATCATTTCACTTTAATTATATGTACACTGATGCAGATAAAATCGCAACTTTTCGGCCCTTTCCGTCAGTCTTCGGATATAGATAATAGCCGATGACGTTCCGATTGATGCAGATAGTTTTAAATAAAGTAAACAAGGTTAGCTTTTAAAAAAGCTAGTATCGACTCGCTTCGTAATTTTTTTCCAGGGGTGCGTTTAAATGTAAAAATGACAGTTCTGTTAGCTGAAGGTTTTTTTTTATAAAGAGATATCAAATGATATAGCATGATTCACTAGTGAAGTATGAAATATTGCTTTTTTATACGAACGAGTTTGTATTTTAACTCTTAACTGGCTAGAACCGTAAGAACTAAGCCCTAGGCCAGCCTACACATCCATGCAGTCTGGCCAGGCTCTATGCTGTTGGTAGCTTAATATTTTATATTTTAATATTGAAATCCCTTAAACTTTTAATGGACTATTCCAAATTCAAAGCAGTTTAAATTTCATCACACAAATATAGTAGTGAACATTATATATACTGTGTTGTTGTTTTTTTGTTACAGTTAGCTAAGATGTGTAAATACACCAAACGAAAACAGATAACTGAAGTAATCTTCGTCATTTTCATCGTGATATGGATTGTCTCCCGTCTAATATATTATCCATTTATGTAAGATGTTTTGCCTAATTGTAACCCAACTTAACTCAATTGATATATAAAAATAATTATGTGAAGCTTAATATTAATTTATTTTAAATGCACTTTTGCTAATTGTACAAGCTTTAGAGAGTAATTTTGCTAATTGTAGGGTAACCGTTAATGTTACGGGACCCGTTGTTGTTTTGCTAATTGACATTATATACTGATATATTATCCATTTATGTAAGATGTTTTGCTAATTGTAACCCTACTTAACTCAATTGATATATAAAAATAATTATTTCTTTGTGAGATTTTTTTTTTAATTTATTTTGATGACACTAGATTTTTTAGCCACAAACCTAGACGTGTGTTCTTATGTTAACAAATAGGTTGTGGTGAAATTCTTATTTGAATTTTACAGGTTCGGGTTATATAGGGATCCATTATGAACATCTTATACATGTATACATATGCCATATTTTTTTCTCTCATGCTATTATGTCCCTTATTTTGTTATTTCTCTTAAAACAAATGTACTATAATCCAGTGCGGAGCATTTGTTTATTATTATATCATTTTGTTCACTATCTACCATGAATTTTTTCCTTTTTTAAATCATTTTATGTTTTAAATGCTTGTGCTGATACTATATCGCAATAGCGAACATATATATTTGAGCCCCTCCCCAAATAAACAGTTAAAGCCCCAATTTCGTGGACAGTTCAACAATTTGCTTTGCTATTTATTCCTGGCATCATCAGCGGGTTTCATACATAACCTATTGCGTATCATTCAAAGGCGTCAGGAATATACGAAGGCTGACGACAATCGCTGTAAAACAAAAAGATAACGCTTTGCCCTAACTTGTTTTCACAGGCGTACCTCCATTGCGTTTACAGTTAGTCTTATTATTTGTTTTATGTAATGAAATTGTTCTATGAAACCATGCTGATTTCTTTATTGTACACTCATCAATGACATATGAAATATCTATGACTTATTTTAGGAAAATCTATTTTAAGCTTCTTTTCTTCTTCTTCAGAGTACTATATAGTAGCACCTTCGAGCCGTATTATGTAATAGAGAAGACGTTTTTTACACATTGGTTTTTCAACTTCTTCTTATATCTTTTAATGGTTCTGCATCTCATGTGGTCGTACAGTATAGCTAGAATAGCCATAAAGAAACTCAGACAAGGAGAGGTCAGACAGTATTAAATTCATTTAGCAAATCTATATTAAAATTTGGATAACAAAAAAGTCCATATGTGCACAGCATAATATTTTAATTAATTTTAAAATTTAACAAATTATCTTTTATTTCGATTTTAAAACCAGAAGAAAATTAAGTTACCTTAGAATATAAAAAGTCAAAGCGAGGAAGGCATATTGACCTTCACCGTCAGTGATTACAAAATTATTGTATAGAAATATTCGGGAGTAAATTATAACAGCCATGTTTTTAACGCATTTGTTAAAAGAAAAAAAAAACGTTAAACTGTTTTCACATGGATAAACCGAGTGAACAATCTACATCATTTCATATTGATATGTTACTAGTAATTGGACCACGTGATTTTCTTTTTTTATTTTCAGTTAGAAGATGTAAGAAGTGATTCGGACTCGGATTCGGATGATGAAGTGGAGTCAGATACTAACTGTGATATTAATGACAATGGTGTATCCAGATCAAATTATAGCCACAAAACAAATGCTTAAAGTCCCATTTATCCCAGAAATACTTTTAATTTTATCTCTCAAAAGCTTTTTATTGTTGTTGCACTGTTAAAGTTTCCAAAAAATTACTCTTTTTCTTCTGTTGCTTTTTTGGCATTTAGCTATAGTGAAGCTATAGTGATTTAGTAGTTTGTATGGAAGTCAAAATAGTACTTTGTTTACATTTTGCTATTTTTATGCCAAAGTATTTCACATTTGGCGCTACTTCCATAAGGTAAGAAGCATCTACTATGTTCTAAACACATTATTTGAACATTTACCCTTTGTTAAGAAGTAAAAATCTATTCATTTCTGAGGCATAATGTGTCTTTAATGTTTTTAACACAGAGTTATTACTTTTAAAGTGGTACACACCGAGCTGTAACAAAACAATGCAAATGCGTAGCTTAGTTAAACTTAAAATGAGATAAATCGATTAGCACAATTCTAAACAAAGGGAAATAATAAATTTAACGCTTCTGATTAAAGGGAAGTAATCAATTCTATACTGCCTATTTAAGGGAAGTAATTAATAGAATATCTTTTAATTAAGGGGATACAACTAGGTAGAGATTCCGGTAGTGGAAATCAATATATCAGTTAAATATTCAATCTGTATTTGAAGTACGATATTTCTATTTACTATTTTATAATTATTTTATTTGATCTAAAATCAAGATCTATAAATAAAATAAGTCAAAATCAGTAAACAAACCGAGAATAGTTCTGCGTAGCATCTACGGCAAAAGACTTTTGGTCCTTGTGATTTGTTGACTAATTCTTATATCACTTTTTTATTACCTCACTGATAATGTTCATTGATTACATATTTGCATTTTGAGTGTAGATTATTATAAATCAGACACTGTAATGAAATTATTATTATATTCAAATAATACACAGTTATTTCGGCCATCTGGACGTTTTCGGTCGTATTGGATTCTTTATTTTTGGTCCCATACTCATCTGTCTTGCGTAAGTTGTGTCTTTAACTTATTTAAAGTAAAATATATTTATTCTTTATGCTTTTGTTGTATTATTTAAATATGTACTTGCATGTTGTATACTGTAGAGTAGATGCATGTGTTTTCGTGCATTAACATTTGCAGTATCACAAGGTCGATTTTAAAGCCCGATCACCAAAGGAGTTCTTCAAACTTTAATGCACGAAAAGATGCATTATCACTATCTATGCATGGCAATAAATGTTTGATTATTCCATATTTTCCATATTTGTTATTTGTTTTTCGTTTTAAAGAATTGGTCTTGTTCTTATTCTGACGTGTCAGTGCATACAGCTGTTTTGTTCTAGGCCTGCTCCTCGTAGGGAAGGCATGAGGCAGGTTATGGTCAATTCATTTAAGTACAATGTACCAGGAATGATAGGTTCACCTGTCGTGACTAACTTGAGAGGATGGCGTTACAAAAGTCGTTTGGATATATTACATGTATTTTTTGCCTTAGCTTACTATGTTACCGATTTGATACATAATTGAGCCGCGCCATGACAAAACCAACATAACGGATTTGCGACCAGCATGGATCCAGACCAGCCTGCGCTTCCGCGCAGTCTGATCAGGATCCATGCTGTTCGCTTAGAGACCCTATAACAAGTAGAGAAACTGATAGCGAACAGCATGGATCCTGATCAGACTGCGCGGATGCGCAGGCTGGTCTGGATCCATGCTGGTCGCAAACGCATTACGTTGGTTTTGTCGTGACGCGGATCATATGTATGTGCTCATCAGTTCAAATAATCTTTTGCGTAATGATAAGTCATTTTGTTGTGGCGCAATATTTTCTAGACGGACAGGCAGATAGATTAAAGTATGCAGAGTCGAACAAGTGCAACCTTTAATTGGCATCTTTACAACGAGTAATGGAATATGATTATCAATCGCTGGTAGTTGATTCACAGCCGTTGTAAAATGTTCATTTATACCCTTTTAAAACTTCGAAAACGACGTAACGACACCTTTAAAAGAAGGAAATTAATGTTAAAGATGAAGATATTGTATAAATTTGATTCAAATATATCAACATTAAAATTTACAGATATGGTCGCCTATTATGGGATAATGATAATGAATACTGTGACAAAAGCAAATGACGAAGACGTAAAACTGTTGATGACAACGACGTTGTTATTACAGATCCTTTGTTGAAAAAAGTAAAATTGCTTCAGTGACAAAATCAAAGTGCTGAAAGCACTAGAAGCGACGGACGAAAATGGGATAAATGGGATTATGTGAATGCGGCCATGCTAGAGTTGTTGGTCTTAGATCATTTTTGGGATACTCTTAAAGACACGTGTGAAGGTACAAGCAAATATGTTTAGTGGTTCATGAGATATGATGATGTTCAAGATGTTACATCCTAAACTTAAACCAAACTGTTACGCCAACGCGGACACTGATGCCAAGAGGAGTAGGATAGCCCCATTATTCTTCGAAAAATTAAGCTAAAAATCATTAACCCAGTCCTTTTTATGATAACTGACATGAAACATTACACCTTACAGTGACCTTGACCTTTTGACCTCGATATCAGTGTTGCAGATCGAACTCATGATGTAATCACATTTGAAGTTTCAATGATATGGCTTTATAATTGTTAAAGTTAATGACCATGAACGAAAACTTTACAAAACAAGAGAGATCAGTGATCACATGGGTCGCCTGATGATAGCCAGCTATTGTGTTACAGGAGGCACAAAAACCATTAACAGGCCAAAACGAGTTTTTTATGCAAGAGCCATGATTCAGCCAAAACATTGATCAGGAAAACGCGTTTAACATGCACAAGTACTTAATGTACCGATCAATCCTGTAAAGTTTCATTTAATTTGCATTAGTAGTATAAGAGAAGTAGTCCGGACAAAACTTTAAAAAATAAAAATCATAAAAGGGCCATAACTCTGACAAAAACGATTGAACCGGAAAATGCATATAATGTGCACAACTAGACTTGATACTGATAATTCCTGTAGAGTTTGGATGAAATTGCACTAGAAGTTTCTCTTATTGAATATGTAAAGGAACTTCACTGAGGCCCAAAAGCCTAAAACATAAAACATAGATCATTTGGGCGCATAAAACAGAAAGATATGAAAATGATGATTAAAAGATATACTCATTCATACATTGAAAATCGTATTTTTGTGCTATTCTTAGCTCGACTTGAGTGAAATGCGTTGTAACGCTTTTTAATTTTGTGTAGTTTTCTCAATAAACATGATTATTATCGAAAAACAGAGTGAGCGAATGATCTAAAAATTTGCACACAATTTTTTTGTCTAGTCCTACCATACAGTAAATGGAAAATTAATCTTCAAAAGTATTCCCAAGTCCAGTCATGTAAAGAATAAAAAAACTCAGTGTCTGATGAACATATTTTAGTAATGACACCTTTCATCGTATGGTGGCCCATTTTCTATTTTGAGTTTATTTTTATTACTATTTTAATAAAACTACAGATACCATCATATAAAAAAAATCACGTGTGTCAAAGTTCAATACCCTAGTATCTCTATACGTATCCCTAACGGTTACCCCAGGATAACGTGCTCTTAACATTATCAATGTCATTCTTTCATATGACGTATGTTTATATAAGTCTGATAAGAGACTAATTCAATACAGTGTTACAAAATTCAGACTTGTCAGTCCTACACTGTTTTTGTTCATTGCGCTTATTTTTGTTTTTCAAATAATTATCCAAAGATCAAACGAGATGTTAATTGTTTTATATTACGGAATTGTTCTTGTAAGTAATGTGTTATGTTATGATGAAGGCTTTGATTTGTTCTTTAAAACAAATCTCGATGAAATGAATGATGTTCCAATAGAATTTGACCCACCGATACCGGCGTGGATAAAAGGCACTTTGGTAAGTTAATATGAAAAGAGAAAATGTGCATTTAGCTGTTTTGTTGTTTTTATAATTCAAAGCAAAATTGATATATACGCAACGATATATTAAATTCAAAACAACGTATTTCTTTTTGAGGAAAAATTAGCATGTTCAAAAAAAAAGTAATTTATTTTTATCGGACAGTATTTTATATGTTTTCAAATTCTGCGTTGAATTTGCTGTTAATTATGCAGGCATAATATTATATTTCAGTATGTTAATGATCTGTTTTAAGAAGGTTTTGTTTTGTTCTTTTATTTATTCACCTTTCTTCAGGTGAGAAATGGTCTCGGGAGATTTGAAGTCGGCAAGAGAAGGTTCCTCCATGCATTTGATGCTTTCAGCAAACTTTCCAGTTGGAAGTTCTACGGCAACGGATCAGCATCTTTTTCAACAAGGTAATGTTGATGTCACTTTATTTAAATGATGCTTGAAAGAAATTCTATGAGATTAATGAAATGTGGTTTCGCAAAATTTGTGTGAGAATTAGGAATAACTTTCAGCCTTTATTTTTACAGAATTCTACAATCTGAGTTCTACAAAACGTCAACAAATGATGACGACATCGCAGCGTTTCTGATGTTTGAAGGGGTTACTCCACCCTTTAACGAAGTTGAGAAACTTGAAGCATTAACTCGGGGTATAGACAATATGAATGTCAACGTGTATAGAATATATGACATCGAAAAAAACGTCCTGAGTACATCGCACTAAATGACTTCTGGAAAGTGTATAAATTCAACCCGACAGATCTGTCAACATTAGGAGACGTAACAGCCGACATTCCAAGAAAAAATACACCAGTCGGTAAATTCGCATTTCTCAGCTTCCTGTCATCAGCACATCCGCTTTCAGAGCCGGGGACCAATAATCATTTTACTTTCTTGTCGAGTGTCAGTTTAGTGCCTTGGATAAAAAGTACGATATCTTTAATTCGTATCAACTCATTGTCGAAGAGACAACTAGTTGCACAGTGGAATGTTGAGAAGGTACCTTACATGCATTCTTTCTCCGTCACTCAGAATTACGCCATTTTATTTGCCAGTCCATTCTACGTGAATACTTTGAAAATAGTTAAATCTGCTGAACCTTTTGAGAGTTTAGATTGGTTCCCGGAAGAAAAGACTAAAGTTTTTGTCGTAAATATTAAAACAGGTGAAGTGAAAACTCTTGAAACAGATAACATGTTTTGTATGCATTTCGTAAACGCTTTTGAGAATGAAAATGGACAAGTAGTCGTAGATGCTTCTTCGTATCCCAACCCAGATTTCGTCGGTAGCTTGCAAATTGAAGTTCTCATGGACCCAGTTCGCAGGAATAGCTTTGATGCGCATGCACTGATTAAACGTTACGTCATTGATGTCGAATCGGAAGAAATCGGACTACATCATTTTGAGCCGTCTATTTCCGTGCCTTTTTCTGTCAAACTTGATATGCCAGTGATTAATGAAAACTTCCGGTACAAGAAATATTGTTACATATATGGTCTTGTTTTAAAAAGTGACGACAAGCGATTGAGTAACATTTCAATCGTGAAGAAAAATGTTTGCGGTCAACCGGAAGTGGATAAATCATGGTTAATCGAAGGGCACTATCCTGTTGAGCCATGGTTTATTGAGCATCCTCATGCACAGAGTGAAGACCATGGTTTAATCATGTTTCCAGTGATTGATGGACACAATGCCAGTTCTTATTTGGCAATACTTGATGCGAGGAATATGAGTCTTGTAACAAAGGCCTACCTCCCAACCATTGTGCCGTATAACCTACACGGGAGATTCTTTCCGGAGGTCGTATAGTTAGGTTCCTTGCGTAACAATCACGTGACAATCACGTGGTGTCAGTGACTGGTAATCCAGACTAGGAGGTCTTATAGATATGATAAAATTATGTTACGACACTTAAATGTTAGGTAACAGTAAATGTGTCAGTTGCATAAATCGTACAACTTAGATATAAGATTTATACACTATCAACCTAATCGATAAATACCGCGTGGTCCACTTAATTATTCATTGGCATTTAAATGTCGCATTGGAAGTTGGTCAAGGTGTTACCGAACTGCGAATGTGGTTGTTCTGTGACTTATTGTATTTCATATACTCGTGGATATTTGAGCCGCGCCATAACAAAACCAACATAATGGGTTTCGACCAGCATGGATCCAGACCAGCCTGCGCATCCGCGCAGTCTGATCAGGATCCATGCTGTTCGCTATCAGTTTCTCTACTTGTTATAGGGATTGTAAGCGAACAGCATGGATCCTGATCAGACAGCGCGGATGCGCAGGCTGGTCTGGATCCATGGTGGTCGCAAACCCATTATGTTGGTTTTGTCATGACGCGGATCATTTACTTTCTTTTGTGGCTTTATCACGATTAACTGCTAGATGTTTATAAGCAACGTTTACTTACAATAATCGTTGGGATTACAATGAAAAGCGGTGACACATTTATTGTAAAAAACATTCAAGCATTTGTTTCGGAATCTGCACCCATTATTAGCTACGTATGGTCAATTTATTTTGACCACCAATCTTGTACAAATTGACAGCCCCAGTTATGCTTAGAGAATGTCCATGTTGTCGGCGGAACTATATTAGCAATGAAAAGGGAAGTAAGGAACTTTTCATGTATATGTGAACTGATGTTTGTATATGCATTTTGTTGTGATTATATTTGATTATTTGTGTGTTTATTTTATACATTTATATATAACCAAACCTTTGTTTCGTTTTTAGTTGATAGATTGATAAAAGATCATTTAGCTGCGTCACGACAAAACCCACATAATGGGTTTGCGACCAAGCATGAATCCAGACCAGCCTGCGCTTCCGCGCAGTCTGATTAGGATCCATGCTGTTCGCTTACAAACCCTATAGCAAGTAGAGAAGCTGATAGCGAACAGCATGGATCCTGATCAGACTGCGCGGATGCGCAGGCTGGTCTGGATCCATGCTAGTCGCAAACGCATTGCGTTGGTTTTGTCGTGACGCGGCTCATATATGCTTACGAAATATGCCCTTCATGGGGTACTAGTATATGGTGCAATAGTACAAAACTTTTTCTTTTGTTGAAATAACGTAAGCGCCAACAGCCTTCTTAATCTTGCGAGATTTTTTATTAGATCTCAAATTTCTGTTTCTTATATATAAAATCTCAAGTTTCCATCCCTTCATCCCTTATACATGTTTATAAAATCTCTTATTTCCATTTCTTATATAAAAGATCTGAAAGAATCGCCGAACTAATCCGGAGCAATGCAGAAATGCAACCTTTCTAAATACAATATTCAAATAAAAACAGTAACTTTATTGACCACATGTTAGAGATGGACTATCGTTAAATGGGAAAAAAAGCAAGTGTGTTTCGGGCAACTTATTTTAGGATTTTTCATTCTTTCCAGTCAACATATAACGGACCAACATGTCGTCCGTATTTTGTCAGAATACCTAGCGCTGGCTTGGTAGTTAAAGGCGTTTTTGCACATTTGGAGCGCTCGTGGGAATAAAGGGGTCAAAATGACCAATGAAAACTCTACTTTTATTCAGTTCATCTCTGTGTATTTCACAGGAATTTTGTTAAGTCTTTAATTAAGTCTTTTTGTAATTTAATTAAGTCTTTTGTTGAAAAATGGTGAAAACTTTTTTTTTTAATTTCAACACTCCTACAACGTTTTATCTCTAAGAGATTTTTTTTACTGTTTTTGTTCTGTTGTTTTGCAGGTAACCATCGACTTTTATACATGATCGATCGGTACATTACCGGAAATGCACGGAAATGACCGAGAGTTATTGTTTTGCTTACATGAAATATGTCCTATTTTCATACGGAGATTAAAACAATTTTGAAATTATCGAAAAGTGGCGTAAAATAAAATATTCTTATCGTAAGTGTTCCACTTGTTAGACCATGAAAGTTCATTCATCGGTCAGTGTTATGTTTACAATTGTATTATCAAACGTGGAACTATGTCAAGGTCACAAATTTAAATGTCGTCTGCACCAAGTTTGCTTTAACTATCATTCGTATATCATGATAATCTGTCTATGTTTGCTGGTTACACTTTGCCATTGACTTATATCAGCTGATTAAAACAACGTCTTTAATTAAAATGGCAGCAGATTTGAATTCTTGTCTTTTAAAATTTAAATGAAGAATCTACGATATATGAATCGCTACAACTCATATATTCATAGTCAGCCAACATAGAAAGGAATGGAATTAAATTGTATCAGTTTATCTTGCTGTGTCAAGTACGGTGTCAAGCAACAAAATACTGAGATAAATGGGAGAGATACATTTATAAAATGAGCCGTGTCACGACAAAACCAACATAATGGGTTTGCGACCAGCATGGATCCAGACCAGCCTGCGCATTCGCGCAGTCTGATCAGGATCCATGCTGTTCGCTTTTAAACCTTTTAACAAGTAGAGAAACTGACAGCGAACAGCATGGATCCTGATCAGACTGCCCAGGCTGGTCTGGATCCATGCTGGTCTCAAACGCACTATGTTGGTTTTGTCGTGACGCGGCTCATTTATTTTTTACGACTGTTTTCAGATTTTCGTAGGTAACACAGACTCGGACACGGCCATCAAACATACGTTCATCAAAGAAAAACAGTTTACCGCACAGTGTTATATACTTTGAATCTATATAACGTATCGTATTGTATTTCGGTTTATATTCAATCACTAGGTATATAATGGCTTGTAGTGGCTCATAATGTGTAATTTATGTATTTTGATATAACTACTTTATCTTATTGATATGTTCATTTAATTAACGAAGATAAATAATTGTATAAATGTTCTTGCTTTAAGTCATTAAATATGATAAACGTTTAATAATTAGTGCACACTTGCTATGTAAGATTATTTCCCCATATAGACATATATTGTTTTCAATTTCTTGAATATGACAAAGTTTGTGTAAGACATTCTATCCTTCCTATGCCTGACTTAACCTTTTTAGTTTCGAACTTAAGCAGGCCCTTGAAGGTGGTTTCTGTTTTGATATATTTTTTATCAGTCTATTAACGTTTGATTTACTTTTTCGTTTAAGACTGACTGTGAATGTGCATTGAACTCAAAAAATGAAAGTTTTTTGATATTTCACAGCAAATATACTTATTTGTGTTGATGAACATATTCATTTAATTAACTGATTTAGTCTTAATTGACTTAATAATGTAGTATGTTGGTTCAAATTAAGTAAGGAATATTTTTTCTTTCATTTTACGTAACTACTCAGTTTCATCAGAGGACTGCATGGACATCACTTGCCTGAAAAAATGGAGGATATGGTGTGAAATTTCTTTACCAAGTAATCTGAAAATATGTCTAATGGTCAAAAGTTGTCAGTGCAACTTCTTAAAAAAAACGAATGAAGAATAAACATTCAAACATACAAATAAAACAAGAGTATTAGATATATTTGTGCGTATTTATTTATTTATTTAGTGATATATCACAGTGAACCGACTATATTAAAAAAACAAGAGAGCCATGACGATCCTTTTATCGCTCACCTGATGTAAGACCAATAACACCTTTCTCATTTTTTCTTTCTTTCTTTCTTTCTTTCTGTCTGTCCTTCTTTCTTTCTTCTTTCTTTCTTTCTTTCTTTCTTTCTTTCTTTCTTTCTGCCTTTCTTTCTTTCTTTTTTTCTTTCTTTCTTTCTTTCTTTCTTTCTTTCTTTATTTCTTTATTTAATCTAGGACGACGGACAAGATAACGAACAATTGACAAATCCTTAAAAATGACTCTTGAGCACAACGCGAACACGCTTGGGAAAGCTAAAAAACATTAACAAACTGAAAACGGACAAAACTGTTGTGTGCATTTCATTTCAGAACAAAGGGAAACAAATCAAGATAACTAACACCACCATTGAAGTCGAGCTACCCAATATTTCAATTCTATGAATACTTCTTATGACTTCAAACGCTGCCATAAAACTGATTTAGAAGTATCTTTTCAAGTCTATGTTTATTCAAATATCCCACTTCCGTTAACTCGGCATGATAATAAAATCTCCACTCATTCATATTAATTTGAAAGCATATAAATGACTTAACATAATGAGTATTAATGCTAAGTCTGATAAAACGCTCTATCGAGGTGTTTTTTACAAAGTCACTAGGTCAAGGTCAAATCTGAATTAATTGCAGAATGTCGAAATCTGCTAAAATTAAAGTTAATAAAATAATAATAATAATAATAATAATAATAATAATAATAATAATAATAATGATGATGATGATGATGATGATGATGAAAAAAAAATGTGTTACAAATTATAATTATTCATAGATATTTGTTGTGACATGTAAGAGATTTACTTAAAGGTCAAATGTCAAGGTCATACTGTGACACAACAGAAGATTATGATAGGACCGCAGAAAAGCACAATAAACATAAATTGAAATTTACAATCAAAGTTATAAATTGTCTTTTTGCTGTATTTATTTTAAAAGTTTTATTTTAATACAAATCTTATCCACTGAAAGACAATTTGCAATATATCAAACATGAGTCCAGAGCTCGAAGGTCATTTGCATATTCAAAAATTTAAAATGTATAACTTACGTCTCATGTTTTTCTTGTTTTGATATAATATTATAATCATATTTGTTATCACTTTATTTTCATTATTATTTCTATTTATTTTTCGTTTGTAATTACATGTGTCAAAGTATCTTGTAAATATATAAATTAAATATACATGTGTAGAGCAAAATGATTGTGGAAATTGCTGTGAGCACAAGAATATGATCAAGATAAAGAAAATATTGTCGAAAGCATGACAACATAGTTGACTTTACTATGTTTATTATGTACTACGTAAATGCAATGCTATACTAGTATTTAATCGGTGAGATATATCTTGTAGCGTTCACTGTGTACTTATAACATTGGTGTTCAGTATTCAATAACAATAAACATGTTTGATTTTATATGAAATATACCTTACTTCAAAGTGTAAACCCTAACTTTAATTTGAGTATGTAAAATAATCAGACTGCTTAAGTACATGTATATACCATATTCACTTCAAACACACAAATATATCATAATAATAAATATGAGCCGCGTCATGACAAAACCAACATAATGGGCTTGCAACCAGCATGGATCCAGACCAGCCTGCGCATCCGCGCAGTCTGATCAGGACCCATGCTGTTCGCTTACAAACCCTATAGCAAGTAGAGGAACTGATAGCGAACAGCATGGATCCTGAGTATGGTCTGGATCCATGCTGGTCGCAAACGCGCTATGTTGGTTTTGTCATGACGCGGCTCAAATATGACAAAAATATGAACACAAAACATGATACAAAATAGTGTTTTTTCCGTCACAACTCCTGAAAATAAAAGTTGCCATTTACGAGAAATTGAGGTAACTCTAGTTTGTACAATCCTTTTTAAAGATATCAACTAACAACTAAACTCCTGACGTCATTTCCGTTCTTCGTAATATTATATTTACATACATAATCACTTGTTCTCATCTATATAAAGGTTATAATAGTTCTATGTGCATCATAAGCTCGTGAAAATTCGACATAGTTCGTCCCTTTCCGTTTCATTAATAAAAGAAACATGCGTCATAATGACCAGTAGCAATAGAACATCTTCAGTCTCCTACGCAGTGATCCCCCCATATCAGTACTGAGGTGATTGTTGTGAGGAGTTCACCTGAGCGGTTCCGAAGCCGTTAATAATTTAATTGAAACAACAGAAACTGAAAACGACGAAGTTTGCCGAATTCATAGACATGTTTGTTGGCTATTCTGTGTGTGATAATGTTGCATAATATTGCTGTTAAAACACTTTCCATTGTTCTTATAGTGCTAGAATATCAATGGTCACGTGTGAAAGGTAAACGTTTTTGTGTATTTGTATGTTTAAACAACACACATACAGACTTATTTAACAAACTGATTCTACGCCATACAATTTTTCGTTCAAAAAGGTAAGATGCTCGGAGATCCTTACCAAATCAAAATGAGTATACACCGAGATCCATGTCATCGAAAAGGTAGTATACTCGGACACCTTTCTCAAGTATCAACATTTCTAAATTGTTACATCAGTCATTATCTTGATTCGAACAAACTTTTGAAGTCTCTCCTTCAATGCTGACATCTTCTCATAAGAGTTGTTGCTCTTTGCTTTTGAATTTCAAGCATTTATTGCTCCAGCAGGAAGTCATATGTCGCCTGGCGTTTGAATTTTGAATTGCAAGCGTTTATTGATCCAGCAGTAAATCATCCTTTTCAAGCATCTTGTACATGTCCCACAGCTGCTTTTGAGTGATGTTACACAAAAAGTGAGTCTCGATTTCGTATTTGTTTCTATCTACGGCATCTGATACGGTAAGTTGTTCTGGTTGTGCGGCATTTCTGTTAAAAATACAAATAAAAGTGGTTTTTTAACGTGAGAAAATACAAACATATAAAAGTGGCGAACGCAAGACGTCAAACGTTATTCAAATGTGCCCATAAAAAAAAGAGAACTAGTAGTATTATGAGAAGCTGTTTTAGGTCTTCTCAGCAAGTATCTTTTCTATTTGCTTTTATATAACTTAATAAAATGTCTCTTTAATTGTTCATAAAAAATGAATATCCGAATTTACCTTTGCGTGACGGGGTTTAAAGCTAAAAGTTTTAACATCTGTTGCTGCATGTACGTCTTTGTTTGAAAAACATTACACACCTCTCCTCTTCGAGGTCCAAACAATGAGAACCCTATCCTGTAAAACATGGAGATAACTTTACTAACACTTTGTTGTGACATAACCCTCAAAATATATATGCAAATACTCGTACATAAAAAATATCGTGCAAAAAAAATTTACTATTATGTTTTAATATCAAAATCATCGATACCGAAAAAAGTATCCCTAAATACAAATTTAAAAAATCGACTTTAAACTTTAATTAATAGAAACATTACATGTGTAATGACGTAATAATTCTAATATCATATTTAGTTTAAAAGGGTCCCATATTGCCCTAGAAATATTTCATTTATATTGAACAAAAACATTTTATTATTAGTGCTCTGTTATAGTGTACAAAATGTTATTGCGAATTACCTAGACCATCGTTTACTTTTGTTGCTATTGGCAATTAGCACTTTACAATTATTTAAGTATGTTGTTTGGAATTCAAAATACTTCTTTGCTAACATATTGCTACTTTCATGACAAATAATTTAGCAGAACGATTTTCTTTAGGGGATAAGCATCTAACATGCTCCAAAGCCATTATCTATATGTATTAAACTAACACTGTCTTAAGAAGGAAAACATATTAATATCTAAGGTATAATTATGTGCTTTTAATATAATGTTAATGCATAAAAAAAATCTAATAAATATATTGCATTTTATAAAATATAGATGGGACAGGAGTTATTTCAGCATTGGGATATTATCGTACGAATGGTATACATGTATGTCTCACCAATATTGCAGATTTACACCGAAGTGTTATTATTTATTTCGCATGTTAAAGCCCATTACTTCAACGAGTAAGTCCAGAACAATACTCATCTTTAGAAATAGTTAAAAAATACAAAATTTACCGATGCAAGCAATCCCGGCTTGAGTAGTTTTGAAACTTTGTGATAATGCCGTTAAGAACTTGCCAAACGGACGGCGGAAGAGACGCCATACAACCGGAAGTATACTGTGGCCACGTAGCGTCGTCTGATGTTTGTATGCCATCATCCAAAAGAATGTTATCAAAGTATTTCCCTAAAGCAAATAGGTCATTATTTCTTCTAGCGAAATTTCTAGGCAACCTGTGCATCTGAAATAAAACAATTTGAGAGATCATGCATAGACTTTACTTTAAATAAGAATGGATCTGTCCGAATTACATGTATATTGTTTATAGAGCGCTATATCACCCCATGTTTTGCATACAACAAATGACAGCCTTGATACCCCCTAAAAAAGAATCTAAATTTCCAAAAAAATAAAATTGGTGAACTTACATGGGAGCCTCTAGCAAGATGTTCCACATTTTCATAATCAGGCGGTCCTTCTGTTTGAATATCTTTTACCTCATTGTTGAATGATGCCATTTCAAAACCTCCTAACATTGGTCTTAGCTCTTCGTTAACAAATATTGTTGTATCTGTTATATTATTGTGCTCAATACCCAGTTCCTCAAGCACGCAAAGCACCGATAACAACTGATAAAAAGAATGTAATAAGAATGTTGACATTAGGGAGGAATTACTTTCTGTCGCAAACGTTTTTATAAATGTTGTCAACGTTATCATTTGCTCCGTAACTAAGAAAGTAGTCCGACTGCACAATTCATCCGCGTTGTATGGATGTCCATGTGGTACAGCTATAAATTTCTTGAATCGTTCTGTAGAGCTTTCGTAAGAATGCAGCACTTTGGTAACATTTGGTTGATCTGACAGTCTGTCCATGATGTCAAACTCGTCTGTTGATCGCCAGGCAATATCAGAGTCGGCTTCACCTCTTTTCCTAAAGCGTAACAACATCTGAAACAAATAAATAAACGCACGTTATGAGTCTCATTAATTTTACACTGTTTTGTAAATCTTTGTACCACGCAAGCCAGTGCCAATCCGTACTTGACTGGGTTCTACATCATGTAACCGTCCCTTGCAAAGTAATATAAAGGCTTTTTTCTCAATAGTTCAAGTAGCTCGCATTTGATAAGAACTGATATTTTGGGCAAAATATATTTTCTTGGAAAACGCGCAGGGTGACATGTGACAAGCCATTTTCATTCATGAACTTTATTGAAAAGGACCCTATAACATTTCATTTCATGCCTTCTTTGGCACGCTTCACGGTGGTTTTTCTTATTATTGCTGTGCTATTTAGAAGAAGCTACCAACGACAAATTTTGTTTTGGACCCCATGGACTATCAGCAGTGCGGATTTAAAACCAGTTTCCATGATTGTTATATAAGTCTTTAAAGTTTGGAAAAAAATTGAATTTCTAAGTTGGTTTATTTGATCTTTAGCGTTAGGCAAATTCATAACGAACAGTGCATTGAGCTGATGTTTAAAATTAAATTGTTATTACTTTTAAGACAAGCTTTCTTCCGGTTTTCAAATGTTTGATCAGGAACGACAACTGTTTAGGCATGTATACTTGATTCGGGTCAACCATGTCCTCCAGATGCTGACGTCCAATGATGACGTAATCAACGCCTGGTACCCATTCTCTGTGCGGCGCATCCAGCTGCTCAACAGTCGAACACGGGCTTAATGCAAAGTTTTGTAAAGATTCCTGGAAACAAAATGAATAAGTATTTATGCCAGAGAAATCAATACAAAAATTTTTATTATTTAAAACAACTTTTCGAATTGGACAAAGTGATTATTTTAAAAAGTCTTAGATCTCTTTTGATTTTTTTTATCAAAATTATAGATATGATCCCAGTTTGATAAACAGGGTGAGGGTGGATGGCAGGGTCAAATAAAGTTGAAAAAGTCAAAAGTTGGTCTTAGGAATAAAACTTTCAATATAAGTAAAAAAGAGGTTATGTATCAAGAAAAAGTATAACAATAGCATAGATCTATCTCGGTAAGCAATATTTCTAACAAAGGCAATGTCATTCTTAATAAAGCCAACTCTCAAAGTTCCTCTATTTTTTTCACATAAGCAATTGAGAAAAAATTAATCTAGTGAACAAAATTTTCGTGCGTAAGGTTGGATAAAAGTTTTTACTTACACGAAGAATTTCTTGAAACTCGTCTAAAGTGTCGTCTGACAGTGTCTTATTTAGTCGTTCTGTGAAATGTTTAAATCCATTGTTAGCAACAACTTTGCTCACTGTGACTGGGTTATTTTTCAGAGCCTGTATGATATCTTCTTTTTCCTTAATATCCTGACTCTTAACATTGAGAAGTTCTTTTAGATTTTCGCATTCTTTAATGCGCTCTTTCATTAGATGTTCAGTATCTGACAGACGACCAAGCAAAGTGGAACACTTAAAATTTAGCACCTCGTTCTCTTTACCTAGCTTTTCTGTCTGTTTATAAGATTCGACTAATTGTTTCTTTAATTCAGCATCCGGGCTACCATCAAATATCTCGCGAGAGGAGCCAAGGGACAAACGATTCGGTCTGTTTTGAGAACGCGCCCTTGGTGGAACTTCTGGAACGGTCCGCGAATGATTCAAAGTAAAGTCAGAACTTTCTGTAGGTTCGCTTGACGTCATTGATGGCGTGCGCCATGACGTATCACTACTATACGCTGAGGTAGTATCAGTAAAGTCTGACGTTGGCTGAGACAATGACGTGTCTTGTTGGCAGTGCGTATTTGTATTTTCTGTGTAAAACTTCACGTTGACGTCATTCAAGAATATTCGACTTGTGTCATAAGGGATCGAACCAACGGAGTTAGTTCTGGACGCCATGTATAATTTCTTCTGGTTCTCACTATTGTTGTCAGGGACGTTGTTTAGCGCGGAATCCCCTTTGCCACTGAAACTGGTGCTCCTGGCAATAGGAGGTCGAGGGGGTGGTATGTCCAGGGAGTTGTGCCTGAAGGTGGGTAGTGGACCGGGAACTGTATATAAACGTATAAAAATGAGATTTCAGCAATTTCAAACTATTCTTGTTTTCATAGATTTATATTGCAACTATATTAGAATTGCTTCATAATTATGAAACGATTTTAGAATATTAATGAACCATGTACCCAGGTCAATATATTAAGCACAACCACTATATAGAATGGCACTCTGTATAACTTTCTTAAAACAACAGTATAAATCATCCTTTAAAAGTAAGACTTTAACCTTTAACCTTTTTTTCAACCCAACTAGTTGTCTTCAAAAGAGATTGCTCTGCAAAGACTGTTTTGCATTCTAGATTTAGTGAGCTTCGAACAATAAAAGCATTTCGATGTTGTTGTTGTTGCTGTTGTTTTTAATCATATTTTTGTCATACATGATAAGAACTTGTTATAGATAATTAACACTATTGATATTTATACCACAGCGACGATTTGTACGGCGTTTCATCTGTGATCATATAACTAGTTATGTAGATCCTTAATGTATAGATACTTTGTCAAAAGCCTTAAGATTTCCATGGGTTTTTTTTATGTTTTGTTTCAAATTGGAAACAGACCAAAAATGATAAAATAGCGTTATAGAAACTTCTTTTCTTAAGAGGTTATTTTGTAGCAATTGAACTACATCACATCAATATATTTTGTCTTACAATTTGAACCAAAAACAGGTAGATCTATATTTTGAAATTTAATCAATGTATGTAAAGAGTACCTGAAGGTCTTCGTTCAGAATTCTCGTAATCTGGGTCTTCTTCCGTATTTTCTACTGGCTGTGCTTCTGTCACGTGATAACTAATTGCGCACTCTGACTTCCGGCGAGCCACGCTCGATATCCGGATTTCCGGTGGATTTCTTGGAATGAGTTCGTCTGGTGTCACAGCCTGACGTTGACCCACTCTTCTCTGAACTGTAATTAAATAAGCCGATCCAACGTGTGTGCATTTGATAGAAAAAAATGTCTCTTGCAAAGGAATATGGATAACGATTCAGACTTTGTGAAACACATCCACTGAATTGTGATGCGTAACAAACAATAACATCCAGTCGGTCAATGGACACTACGTCAAAAATAAGTCAACGGCGTGAAATACGCGTTTTGTCTTTCTATATAGACCACAAGGAAAACTTTAAATAACATTATCATTATTTCTAACAATGGTGCATATTATTATGCCTATCTTAATGACTACAATAACAAAATTTTATGATCCAGTTTGAAATTAATTAATTATTTCCTGAAAATAAAAGGCCAACGCACGTCATCGTAGACATCATTTCTTGTAAATAGATGAAAAAGGCTGTATGTTTTCTCCTTGACATTTTGAATTACGTGACATGATATTTTACAATTCATTTTCAGAAATATAATTTTACCATTTGCATATTCAACAATGTCCTCAGCAATGGCACGGTTACCTCCTTCCATCGCTTCTTGTTGGGGTGTTTTCCCTTTCTCGTTACGTATTCTGACGTCAGCTTTAGCCCTTAATAACGTCATTATGACCTCCTTGTGCCCTCGGTACGCTGCAATGTGTAACGCAGTGTCACCTCGGTTGTTTTGTGAGTTAACGTCTGCGCCACTGAAAACCAAAACGACAACTTTGACTGATATCTTCTGTTGTCCAGATATATATGGTATACTTGAACTGATGTTCGGTCAATTTTCAGGTTTTTCTCAGCATTTATATAACGGTTCAGAACTGTTTTTTTTTCACTCCCTGTGGCATTAGGTGCCAAGGGGGACCGTGACTGCATATAGCTCAGAGTTAAATAATTAGCATTGCCTTGTTAAATTCGCGGACGCATTTCAATATTGCGGGGAAATATGTCACGGTTCACTATTTAGGATGTGTAAGTGGCCGGATAGCTCAATTGGTACAGAGTGGTATTCCGAAGGTCCCGGGTTCGAGTCCCCGTCTCACCCTGTGACATATCAAAATTAAACATTTCATTCAGCTTTCTATATACATAAAATAATATTGAAAAAATCTTCGAATTTTGCAGAGTAAATTAACAAAATCAAAATGTAGAAAAAATATCACATCCGCAATATAGATATATTTGGAGAGCAAATTCATTCATTTCTCGGATTCATCTTGAAAACCTTTTTTCGCGATTTCAAATAATTTAAATAATTACCAATACTTTTATGCAATATGTCATATTTTTAACAAAGCTTCTTTTTTTCAGTTACTTTTTTCCTTGATATGTAAATTGTAAGTTCGATAAAGGCTTCCAATTAATCTGTCTTGCTATACCTATTTCTGAACAAAACAATACAATTTTGCTGCTTTCATAAAATTTATAAATATATTTACCCATTTTGTCAGAAAATAGAATTATTCCAAGAAATACATCAAAAAAACACTTGATATTTCATATACCAAGAATAAAAAAAACTGAGTATATTGTTATTGTTGTTTGTCCATTGAAGCCCACGTCTGCTTTGTATCGCAAAGTTGAATTAGTTTTCGCGACATTTTAATGGCGTTGCATATCCATGGATTTTACAGCACGATTTACATCGGAATTAAGCATGTAATTTGCATATCATATGAAGATATAAACGTATTTTTCCCTCTTAATTTGTGTCAACTTTTATCATAAAGAACTCGTGAATTTATCACAAAGACCGTTTCGACAATTTCTCGTTTGTTATTTAATACACAATTTATGATAATTGGCAATTAATATGCATGAAAACATAAAAAAAAAATTTAGAAATTTATTATTTTAAATTAAATGGTTGTCAGTATAAAACATCATTTAATGACGTCACAAATGAGACTTTTTTCTGAATCAGCAAAGTTAAAATATAATAACAGACTTTTTTCTAGTGAATATATAGTTAGTTAAAGCAATGATAAATCATAAGCTTGATCATTTAGTGTCAACAAAACGATTAAAATGTTAATTTCGGGCGTTTTAACGCATTATCCTTTTCGGTCATAATTGATAATTAGAATTCATTTATGTAAAGATTTTATTTACAGTTTTTTTGGGGGGTTTGTCCGATCAATTCAAAATTTAAGACAACCAGTGACTTAAGAAGTGAATATAACTCCTAATAAGATTAATAATCGGAGAGTTATCCCGCTTTCTATATCCAATATGCATGTGCTACACCAGACTTATTTGAAATATGACATATATTTGTTACCATTTTGTTGTTCGTTTTTCTCCCAACTGTTGTTTTAGAAGGAACAAGAAGTACCTTTAAAAAGATTCTCGGCCGAAATAAATCTGCTTTATTTGCATAGATTATTTCGGTGTTTTTGAATACATAAAGAAATGTCAGCTCAGCGCTTGTTTAATAATGACAGTGTTTACGTGTCCAAATTCTTAGTTGCTTAAAATACTTTTTTTTTCTAAACTAAAGAATCCATGAAATTTAAAAGCCGAGTTCACTGTTGTAAAAAGTTTAAAGGAAGCACGATTCACAGGCCTCAAACATGCTACAAATTTAACTAGATTCCTTGTTTTCGAAACTCCTTTAGATTTTTTAAAGAAATTAGATGTGTATGCGTATCAGAAAGATCCTTTATTAGATTATTTTACTAATTTAAGAATGACCACAACGTCGCAATATAAGAATTTCAAGTGGGCAGTGGGGGGAATTAGATTAGGTTCTAAAACTGACCGGTTTAATGCGATTTGAGTTGTAGACACCTGACAGCTAACACGTCACTCTCTAAAATGTTTTTCTCCGAATGTTTTTTTTTCTGAGCTCTTGTTTTCAACACATTTAGATAAATATGCCCCAATGACCTTAGTTTCAGCAAACATCCTAAATTAATTACAATTTACGTCATATAATATAATTTATTCATACTTATTAATAAGGCTGCTATTTATTATGCATTAATGATGCAAAAAAAAAGATTGATATAAAAACGCATCTTTGTAGTTTCTTAATAGTCTTAAATTAAACTCTTTTTTATTTATGTTAAAATTGAAAAGACGCGTTTGAACACAAAACGTAAAAAAATAGTTTTGCTTGATAGAAATGGAAATGCATTTGAAATATTGCGATTCCGTGTGAAGACTTGTTTGTTTATATTTATGTTTGTATGATGGACTTATCAAGAGCTCACCTTTCTATCAAAACGTCTATAGCAGAATTATGTCCCCTATCGGCAGCGGCGTGTAACGGTGTCGATCCCCACGTGACTCTTGTGTTGACGTCACTTCCTGCTTGGATTAATGTTTCACAAATGTTGGTGTGTCCATGACACGCGCTCCAGTATAAGGGCGTGGCTTTGTCTTTATCCTGTAACTCGGTTGAACAGCCGTTTTGTAGTAAACTAAAAACAGACTCAAAATCGCCATTCTTTGCAGCCGAAATTAAATCCATTTTGAATAACTAGTAGTTGATACAGTGCAATCCCCATTTCTTATTGTCTGTCCATCCATTGTTTAAAATGACATAAAGTTCACCAACTCATACTGAAAGAGAAATGCATTTATTAAGTACATATATAGTTCTAATAAACAGCAAATATGCCATTCTGGTAAATATCTTTGAAACATCTCTTTTTTGCATAATTATGTAGTGGCTTTTAATAAATATTTATTAATTAGTGACTTTGTCCCGCGGAGCAAAATTACGACATGACACAAATCAGCCACCATACAAAAGTGAGCATTGCAAAGGTAAGAGATATTTTTTGTTGAGTTGTCTCCCTTTACGTGAATTTTGCTTTATTTCCGGAATATAATTAATATGTTATTTATGATATATATTATGTTATTTACAATGCCATCCAATGAACAAACGGAAAGAAATATCTGTATTCAAAAGCAAGGAAGTTGACTGAATTGTTGGTTAACCACAAGTGTTTTAAAAAACAGAGCTGTTGTTTTTTCTGTAAAATCAAAACAGGACACACTTTTAATGTCAATTTTTGCATCCGGTAGTAATAGACGGTCAGTAAACTTTGTCACACAATACTTTGCAAATTTGAAATTACGAATTATTTGTGGGGGGGGGGGGGTACAACAAAACATTAAAAAAATATAAACAAAAACAACAAAATACAAAAACAAACAAACAAAAAAAATTTTTTGTTTGTTGTTGTTTTTTTTTGGTGTGACTAGACGTACTAAGTATTCTACGTGCTAAGTATTTTTAGTATAGTTCTAATATGTTTCAATATGTTTCTTTCAACATTAACAGCTATTTCAATAGGATTAGGGATGTCCTGTTTTGGCTGATTTTATTGTTATAAGATGGATTTAAAACTGAGCATCTGGAGCAAGAATCCTAACAACCACTTAATATAAGAAGAATTCATTTATAACTGTAAAAAATCATTTTTTCCTCGTGCGATAGACATCTGAATTAAAAACCGTAAACGTATGTGAGTGTGTAGAGTGTGATTTTTCAAAAGTGTTTTTATGTCGTTTTTATGGACTTAATGTTTACCCGGCAGTTAACCTAAGTTAAAGTCTAATATCAATAGAGTTCCTGCTTTTTTGAGGGACCTATCAAGGCATTCGAATGTGCGGTTTAAAATTTTAAGAAGAAATTACAATTTTTTTAAAAGCAGACGATATATATCATTTAAACAGGAAGTCTAATTTAGCCTTACGACATATGCACACCTGAATCTAAGACATATTTAATTGAACGAAGCTAAAATGCTTAAAAGGAAAATCTCGAAAAGCGTCGTAAAATCTCGTAAAAGCAAAATATACGTCACTTCATTAAAATTCAGTCGTAGCTGTAATTAATTAAGCTCGTTTTTAAACTCGCTAGAAAGAATTAAAATATTATAATTCAGCAAATATGTCATAATAAAAGATTGTAATGAAATATTTTAATTGATATGTTCTTGGAATCTTGAAGTTATTCTTTCCATTATCACATGATAAATTATATACATATAATGTTAACTATAATCAGCAGAAACCAGTTTGTCGTCTGAACTAACTAACGTACTAACTAACTAACTAACTAACTAACTAACTAACTAACTAACTAACTAACTAACTAACTAACTAACTAACTAACTAACTAACTAACTAACTAACTAACTAACTAACTAACTAACTAACTAACTAACTAACTAACTAACTAACTAACTAACTAACTAACTAACTAACTAACTAACTAACTAACTAACTAACTAACTAACTAACTAACTAACTAACTAACTAACTAACTAACTAACTAACTAACTAACTAACTAACTAACTAACTAACTAACTAACTAACCAACTAACTAACTAACTAAACTAACTAACTAACTAACTAACTAACTAACTAACTTACATACCAACCAACCAACCAACTAACTTAGCTAGCTTAGCTAGACTAACTAACTAACTAACTTACCAACTAACTAACTAGCTTACCAACTAACTAACTTACTAATTAACTAACAATGCAATGACACATGGTATTAGATTGTGTAACGTCCAAGGAGTCTTCTTTTAGAAATTAAAAGGTATTTTTATGAAATAATATAAATTAATCTTGCGCTGTTTGTCTCATAGGTATTTTTACTGAGTCGTATTTATCTTTCCTGCATACAAGATAATATACAAGAATTAAGCAGAAATCTTCCAAAAATATTTTGATTTATAACTATTTTCACATATTTAATTGATTTACCATGCAAGATGTATTCCTTTTAACATCACTGTAAATAAGAAACAGTATTGCGTTAAGAATATATTTTCCAACTTTTAAGCAGTACTTTTCGGCAATTGCTATACAAATCTTTAATTCTTAAAAAAAAAACACCAACAAATAAACAAACACATAACAACAAAAACATTTGGCATATTGTATGATGAAAATGACTGCATATACATTTTAGCCGAGGTGACGGGTCATAAATACATTCTTTTTCACATCGTACCACCAAAGAAAATTTCTATTAATTGGCAAAAGCCAAATTTCTACCGAAATAATATAAAATGTGCATCTAGATCGGAGAACAGATATAGTCTCAAGATCTTGAGAAAAACTCGGTGTGAAACTGACTCAAAATGGATTAAAATAGTGGAATTTTCATTTGTAATGTATTTTCGCGATTTATTCCTTAAAATCTGTAGAAAAATATGCTAGACCAATATCCTGCAAACAAAGGAGAACATATAGTATCACTAAATCCTAACATAAACTCACGTTGCCATTCCTGACCTAATATAGCATGTGGGCAATGAATTGACGTTTTAAACAAGATCAGTTGACATTTATAACCGGCGAGGCAGAATTAATTATCATTTTAAATAGTTTTATTATAAATAAAGGAACTTTTGAGCATGCTCTGGTTTAAAAATAGGACCTTGAATGATAATATGTATATTAATTAGACATCAATCATTAGATTTATGATGGATAACGCTGACATTTGTTAGGAAGTTTGTGTCATTATGCGTCTTTTAAATATGTGACTTTGAAATTTTATCACGCATCCTTTCTTTTAAAGTCAATAACAACCGTCCTTAACAATTAGTTAACCGAATTGTCCATTCCAAGTGTTTGTGTAAACTTTGTTCATAACACTAATGACAACAAAAAGTGCATTGACTTTGTTTCTTGGTGTCGCATACATTTGAACGGAAACTTTTCTGCTTTTAGTTACAATTTGATAACCAGTCCTTTCTCTTTTCAATCAATGGTGGATTCCTGCGTAATAAAAAATAAGTTAATAACCTAAGTCTGCTTAAGCTATTGACCAGTACATTAATCAAACTTTAATAAGCTTTTATTCATAGTCAAATAATGAAATACGTTTTATAGACATGTGAAGAAATAGTGATAAAGACGTAATTAATTGCATGAAGCTTGCGTTTTCTTCGCTAATCTAAATATGAAGGGTTAAACATATACCTAGCCTGGTTCCCTGTCCAAATTTACTTTGGAATGTGTGATCTAAGGAATTATTTTGTGATCCATTCTTATCTTGAGATAATATGATCATTTAACATTACAAATCATGCTATCGATAATCAATTAGAGTTGTCTATACCAGTGTCAAAGAAATAATTTTATCCCTTAACCTGCTGGAATACATAAAAATTTAACCCTTGCCACCGGTACAGAGCCAGGTCAGTCTGCAAATCCTTGTTTTTATGTATTCTATACTTAACCTTTCACTGCCATAGGGACGGCTTAAGCCGTCCCTGTTATTTTCGGCGTATTTGCCATATGGACGGCTTTAGCCGTTTTATAATAATAATAGTAATAATAATAAATTATTAATAATAATAATAAAAATAAAAATAAATATAAAGAAAATTATGCCATCGACAATAATTATTATTATACTCACAGATTTGGAAACATATATGTTTATTATAATACTAATAACAAATAATAATAATAATATTAATTAAAAATATAGTAATTTCTTAGAAAACCCTCTGGCAAATAGGTGATCAATAAAACAATAACCCTCTGGCAGCGAAAGGGTTAATAAGGGTCCATCTGCCCTTTCAGTGACTGAGAGTACGAACCCCGGACATGTTATCATTCATGTCCTTAATTCATGTCAGTAATTCACTAATTGTGTGGTGTTTACTATTTCCGCACCTTCTTGCTACCTAGCTGGCTAGGCTATATATTATGGTAGATTTTTGAAATTTAAAGAAGAGAAACCCCATTGCACAAACCCGTACATTAAAGGGTAATTGAATAAATATACCATTAGTCTTACAATGTAGATTTTACGAACACCTGTAGACCTTTTACAATACGCTTATTTCAAGCAACGACAAAAATTGGTTTACATTGAGTGTTAACATACATCTGAAGACAGCTTCTTGGTTTAAAATAAATGCATTGCAACATGCGAACGGCCTTTTTAAGAATAAAGGTTTACAGTTGAACTTCGTCTTTTAAAAAAGTTTTTTTCAGCATATAATTCAAGGATTGGCGCACCACACTAAATATCGTATTCCGGTATATACCGGACAAGGCGCTTGAATGATAAAATGCTAAAATCTTGCCTTTTTACCCAACGGAATGAATTTTAAAAGGTCTAATTCATCTTTTTACCCCGATTCTAGTATGTACAAAGCATGAACAATGTAATAATCGGCGAAAAAAACGATATTTGTTTATTTTGTGATCATGAATTTTGCAAGCATCTAGAGGTACTGTTCCAATCCTGTAATGAGTTAAATCCCATTTAATTTATATGTCTGTACCAGCGGAGCGTCTTCCGATCATGATTTATCTATTTAAACAATGATTCATTTTACGAATCAATGTTATAATAACAATTAAAGTATTATTAGAAGCTTTAAAACCTGACATTTTTCTTCTTGTTTGACATTTTGATTGATCGAAGTAAGGTTAATGATTACTTTTATACAAATTTTGAACCGATTTGTTTTATTTTATTGGTATGCACCATGTTTAACAATAGTCAAAATGGTAGTATTCTGACGTCATCGATTTAAACATTAATGAAGGTAATAAGAATCTTGGCCATTAGTTTACTTTCCAATCTCTCGTATGATTCCGGTGAGCTTCGACAATTTCCGTGTCATGTATTTATTAAAAGAGCGTTTGAATTTGAACTGTGGAATTCCTTGTTATTATATCACAAAAATCATTCATAATACACAGAACTATGCGATATGTGTCGTATTTTTAAAGTGTTTTTTTTTTACGAAATTCAGTGAATGCAATACGTACATGTTTCGTTATGGGCCGCCAGTTACTTGAGTTAATATGCCTGATAAGCATCCACTGCTGCGTGTCTTGTAAGTCTATACAATTTAATGTGTACCCTGTTACCCAGGTACAAGCACCTGCCACGTCCGATCAATGTATCTTTCTTGGTAACCTCTTAATCTTAACTTGAGCATGAAGGAAGTAAACTTTTTAAAACCCAATATCCGCTTAATCATACAATGCATGTTACATATATTAAGTTACAAAATATTCACGTAGCCTAGTCTAATTTCGTCTAAATTAAGAATGAAATAAAATGAAATGTGTTTTAGTTCAATGACATTAAATTCTAAGTATTATAATTACCTTAAAAGAGTTTCCACAAGCAACATATTATAATATATATTATAGTCTTATATAGATATTCCTTATAATTTCGGTTCGTGTTTATAAACTTAGATAGTGTACGGTAGACTTAAATTCTGTAATCTTTTACGCCCCGGTCATATATCTTACAATTTCGGAGGTTCTTTTTCAGGTCTTTTTTCATTTAAGACTGAAGAAGCTTTAGTTTTAACAAAAATTGATTCGTACTGTTTGAGCGCCTCGGGTCAATATATACAAATATCAATGATTGTTTAATCGTTTCGCACGTAAAAACAATGCAGAGATTGTGCCATGACCCAAATTGTCAATTTTACGGTTTTAGCGTCAATCAAAACATTATGATTGCATAATGTTAATTAATGACGAAATAATTATGATTCTCTGCACATAACTTATATAAAAAATAGTCAAATGGTGCATAGAGATTAATAATATCTGTCATATTTTGCGGTTCGGATCGGAATATCCGTCCCGAGGTGATCCGCCCATGGGCGGGTGACCGAGGGCCGGATATTCCGATCCGAACCGCAAACATATGTCAGATATTTTTTCTTGCATATTCTACCATATTCCATTATATTTTAAATTCTTTATCTTTATTTTCAATGAAAATTTATATCATTACAACCGTAACTACTTTCATTCAACAGCGTATGAATTACAAAATCATTCATAACGGTAAAATGACGTCATCTTTATCGTGCCATTGTACAGCACGCGACTCATCTGGAACCCCCCATGCCAGATGAAATTTCCGGCATGGGTGAAACTAACGGAAACGCCAGTCTCATATGCAAGAAAGTTAACTCTGATTAACAGATATTTTAACAGCATAAACATCATTTACATACTGAATATTTCAAAATAATCTTTCATTTTAAATCATTATATAAAAATAAGTAAAAAAAAAACTATTACAATATGATAATAAGATAAAATATTAATCCTAGGAACCTACCATGTTAGAAAACTGCAAACGGCCAACGAGTTAAGTGACTCGGCTGTTTCCGCTACCGGTTTTCGAAATGATACATAATTATGACAATATGATTTGCTATCTTAACAGCATCGATACACTTTTTTAAAATTCAATAACTGTTTGATTTGAATAAAATTATATTTGTTGCTTGGTATTAGTCATTACGAATAATATCCTGTTTATTCAGAAACGTTTTAAGAAAAAAATATACAGAATTGGCATATTTCTAGTAATTATCTAATCTAACAGCGGGAGTTTCCGAAATTGGTAATTCATCAGTATTGTTCTTCTTGTTACACTCATCTGTGGCGTTTTGGATAAGTTTTTTTTAATGTATACACATAATCGATGGTTACATAAACCGGAAACACATTCATCACTTTTTACGAAAACAAATAAAGATTTAATTTAAAGAGTAGTATAACATAGATATTGTCCAACTTATTTGGTGGTTGATGACCAGAAACGCCCTCCGACACATTTCGACACATGTGGACATCCATACTACTTACGAGAGCAGGAAACAATTTTGTTTCGTCTACACTAACTCTGACAAAATTCGTGTCCATAAATCAAGTACATTATATATTACATTCGTCTCACGTCTATAATGATAAGCGAGCTGCGACACGCTACAAATATATCCATAACGGGCCTCCGTAGTTTTACGCAGTGAGCTGCGACACGCTTCAAAAATATCCATAATGGGCCTCCGTAGTTTCGCAGTTGATCAATCATATGGTATATTAATAAACATTGCATGCATTATCATAATTAGTTATACATTTTTCTTCGCTTTAAGAAATTTACCTTTGATACAGACCAATTCATTAATGTTTTCTTGGTGTTTTTTCTCTCTCTATTTTTTTTCTCATTATATAAAAAACAGGTGAACGTTTTTGTTTGACATTTAGTCCCAACAACATTGATGTTGTTGTTGTCAATTTCGACAGTACACAAGGAAAAGGAAGCCGTAGTTGGTCTAGTAACGATGTAAAGATGGTCACGGGCTGTCAACTACTGATTCAACAACAAGCTTGTCGCTGTAACATAAACTTTGCCAAAAAGCTAGGGCGAATGAAACCTACTTCTACTGAGAGAATTATATTTCTTCATAAAATTGCTTCATTCATATTTTTTCTTACATATGTTTGACAGTGATAGGTATATATATAACATTTACAAAAAAGAAAGAAAGAAATAAGAAAAAGAAAAAGAAAGAAAGAAAGAAAAAGAAAGAAAGAAAGAAAAAAGAAAGGAAGAAAGAAAGAAAGAAAGGAAGGAAGGAAGGAAGGAAAAAAGAAAGAAAGAAAAAAGAAAGAAAGGAAGGAAGGAAGAAAGAAAGAAAGAAAGAAAGAAAGAAAGAAAGAAAGAAAGAAAGAAAGAAAGGCGGAATGATCGTTTGCTAATTTGTTTCTTTAAACGAACATTATTTTTAACCCATATAAAAAGCACTAAGTCACGTTAAGCAAAATCATATCTATATATATATTTACCACACCTAATACAATTTAAAAAGAATATATTAAGAATAATCTCACGAGTACATTTTACCGTGCCGATAATTATCTATAACTTACATAAATGACTAAGATTTTATTGTTTGAAATATCCATATTCGTATATGATTTATGTTTACCAATATACGGACGCGTGAAAAGACCTACAAAATCCTTAATGACATTACCTGAACTTCCGCGAATTGACTCATTTTCTTTATATACCTCCTTCCGTTTCTTAAAGTGAATCAACCGTATAACAGTTTCACAAAGCATAATATATGACAAATACGGTTCTAAAATTCCAATATGCAAATTAATACAAAAGTAGCCTTCCTTGATCATAGGCAATGTGTATGTGTTTGTATGTTTGAATGTTTATTTGTTGTTGTTTTTTAAATTAAAGATAAAGGAGCATTTGATATAACAGCCAAACATTTCCTTTAGAACCTTAAGGAATAATAGGCCAACGATTATAATCTACATGACGATTATATTAAGCATTCACCAAAATAAAACAGATATTATATTGGATGTCCAATTGGATGTATTATTAAGTTTTCACTCTTAGGTAATTAAGGTTAAGAAATTTACACACAAAAATGTGATGATACTGATGATGACAATGATGATGAATATTAATGATGGTGATGATGACGATGGTGATGGTGGTGGTGGTGGTGGGGTATAGCAGTGGTGGTGTTGATGACAGTTAAAATGATGATGATTATAATGATGATGAGAGTGATAATGATGATGATGATGGTGATGGTGATGGTGATGATGATGATGATGAATACGCTGACAATAGTGATAATAACGACGACGGCGAAAACGACACTGCCAATTATAATAAATAGTATAACAAGTTCATTTTCGATAACCTCTTACCTCTTAGTATATGGTATTGTTTAATCCATTTTAGATTAGCCTATGAAATGAATTTCTTTATCACGATTATTTACCAAAGATTAAAATCTGAATTTAAAACTGTCTTCTGGAGTGCACATTTCAATTTTTGAAGATTAAAATGAAATGAATATGGAAAAAAGCTGTCCAACGAATCGAATCACTTTACACAGAATTTAATAATAATAAAAAATGTACTTCAGTTATTTTAGATTTAACACGCTTAAGGTTTTTTTTTCTTCCGCTTTCAACTAAAGCCGAGTTGAAATAAGCTGAAATATCGATAACGTAAAATTTATCGCTCGGGAAGAGGAAGTTTAACTATTTTTACATACCTAAACCTCCACGAAATTTAGACGCAATTTTTTCTCGGTCTCTGCGCTCTTCGTACGTTTTATCCGTTTAAACCATTTGAATAAATCTTTACGTTACATATTAAACATGGACACATATTAATGAAATAATACTCCGTTACGTTGCAGTTGTCGTTACGCTTTTACTATCTTACGGCGTAATGAATACGTTAGGTATAACAATAGATCGTATAGGTAAATATTATCGAGCAGTGTATATATACGTTACGTAAACACGTCATGAAGTGGTAATTACGCGTCTATTCACAACGTTTGAAGCGTTATTGGCATAAGTATACTAACGATATTATAGTATAACATGTTGGTGAAGCAGGTCTAATATGACACTTAACTGGAAATCCTCCGAAGGAAACTATATCAACATCTGAACATATAATTCGCGCTAAAAAATATTCGACATTGCCTGGTAGGGTGTTAGATTAAAGGTTTTGTGTTGTAACTTATAGCTTACATGGTATTCCGATAATTATCACTATAATTTTTTTTCGATAACCTTTCAACATTGACTTTTCATGAGCCAACTTTGCAAATAGTTCCAAAGAACTATATATACATTGTCACAGAATGTAACCGGAAGTTCATGCAGTTGTAAACTTCCGAGTGAACGTTATCGTTATCTCGTGACTACCATGTGCGTGTCGAAAAAGTAACCGAGATATCAAAGCTCATATTTTATTACTTTTTATTTTTAATTTTGATCACATTTCAAAGTTTCAATTTTTGATATTTCTTACATATAGAAGAAAATGTAAAAGAGTAACGTACGAGCTTTGCGTGTAGATAGAAATGCAACTATCAAGTTTCTTCGAAGATCTGCTATCGGGGTCATCATGAGTGTTGAAGGCTTTGTTTTATGAACACTAAACAACACTGATACCCAATAAGCCGCAAAAATGTACACAAATATACCTCAAAGTGAATAGGACGGCCAGCTGTTTAGTAATGAATTGGTGGCTTCCTAATGGTGGAGGAAACATCCGAAAAATATTCATCCGCGGGATACTAAAACTACAAATGCGTACCTGAATAGGAAAACTTTCATACTATAATCTAACTGCATAGCTTTACATGGAAGAAAGGAAAGTATTCGGTTAAATGGCTTAATTATTGGTTAAATGTTTGCCTGTCAACCAAACGGTCGTGGGTTCGAGCCCTACTTGGATTCCCCATGTGACAAGTTTTAGTAAGGTCCGAGAGCGGTTGAAATAAGCTACAAACATTATTAACAAATAAGCTGATATAAATTTCATTTAACTCTTGCGTCATTACCAGAAATGGAAATAATCAGAAATAATTATATAAAGGGTTAGTTAGCCAAAACGTCCTTCTTTTCTAGTGGGCTCGAATGAATTTTTATTATTCAAAATATAAAATGAAATAATTTACTACCATCCATCACAGGAAAGTACAGGTAAATGATTAGATGTAAAATATAGTCACTTAATGTTTCGCGTCTTTGGCATGAATCAAGTTAGTTAACGTTTTTATGTCGTTTTTAAGAAAGAGCTATGTCTCATACCGAAACTATGTAGGATGAACAAATATAAATTAAATACTTGCTGCTGTATAATAAAAAAGTTTCCCTGAAATGAAAAACCACAGTTCAAATTACTGTCTGCACCTTTGTACTATGTGTACTAGATAAATAAACGATTTCCGACCTTTTATTTAAAATAGAACATCACCAAAATGGATTTGTCAGCTAAAATATTAGTCTTAGGCAAGGCAAAATAGCACCAAAAAACTACATTCAATATTATATAAAATTGTAGACTCGGTTTATTTGAGTTTGTTCATGAGATAATGTAAAAGTACAAAGTCTCTCAATTAAGCTCCCCAAGCACCGGCTTAATCAGAAGACTTTGCGACATTTATAGCGACGGTTACAACATTTAGCGGCAATGGTGCGATATTTAGCGTTAAGGGCGATATTTAGCGGCCACAGTCACATTGTACCGTACGGCAAGTACTGCACTGCATCGAATCGTAACTTGCTGCATTTGCTTACAGTCTTTGAATATCTAATAGGAAAATCAATTTTTCAAATAACCTAGATGTTATCAAATTTCAAAACTGATAAAACTTAATACTTTATCACAAACAGACGAGGATATTTATAAGAGATAAAGTTATTTATCATTTCGTCTTAACACGAGAACCCGGAAGTTCTGTTACAAAGAAAAATCTCGTATATATATCTACAATAATTACTTATCTACGGACCGTAGAGCATAACTATATATACATACATGTATCAAATTAACAATCGTGCGAAACAAACATTAAAACTTCCTAGTGCAACTGTGATACATGTACAGTAAAACCTATACAGAACGACCACCTTTAAGGGGCAAAGATTTGGCTTCTTACTGAGAGTTGCGGCTCTCGGGAGGTTGAATTCATTGTGAAGTCTTATTTAGGGAAGAATTGATATTGTTATTGAAAATAGGTCGTAAGTAGGTTGGTAGGTAAGTAGCTATGTTATTAGGTACATGTAGCTTGGTAAGGTAGGTAGGTAGGTAGGTAGGTAGGTAGGTTTGCCGGGTGGGTTAGGTAGGTTTGGTGGGTGGGTAAGGTAGGTCAGTCGGTAGGTAGGTAAGGTAAGGTAAATAGATAGATAGGTGGTTTGGTGGATGGGTAGGTAGGTAGGTAGGTGTTGTTCTGGTGCAATATATAGTACGTAACGTTTTTCGTTTTTTTTACACTTGTCGTATATGCACGTAAGAGTGTACGCATCTGTAAAATAAACTATTGCCATGTAGAAAACCAATTTTTCTTCTTCATAAAACGTGCCGTTTATATAAACACCGGTCTGTCTACGACACATACACACAATTGCTGCATTTCTCAAGTGGGAAGCAAATTTCCTCAATAAGTAAATTGAGAAAAAAAAAGAGGAACCGGATAAACTTAGATATATGTAAAACTAACCACACGCTTACTAATGAATTAATCATGGTTTTGTTAAAGTAAAATTGCTGTTTTATGTCCATAATTTGAAGCCATAAATCTTACGCTTCCTTGTTCGGTGATTTATCGTATGGTTAAGTTATTAAAAACGGGATTCCTTAACAACAATGAGAGAGATAAATAAAACAAAATACAAAGGTTAATGTATGAGTTTTGGTTAAGTCGTGGTTGACACAGATATTGTGGTAAACAATTAAGATTCACATAAATTGTTTCAACGAATAATCATTTGATCGGATCATGGTTTTTAATAGTTCGTTTGAATAAGCGGCGTTTCAAACAGGACCGTGTGACAATACAAAAGAAAATATAATGACCAGGTATTTCCTTTACAAAATTGACTGTTAAATTCTAGATAAGATATACACCGTTTTTAGCATATATTTTGTACTTGGTGGATAAAAGTATTTGAAATTTGTCTAAGGGTGCTACCGTCAAGGTCCAGTTTTTTAACACAAATGTATCATAGTTATGAGAACAGAATAAAAACGGTCCTTTACAAAATATTAACTGTTTTTAAATGAGTAATAAAAACTATTCACTTTCGACTTTAATCAATGGAAAAACAAATGCTCATCCTATCATGGTTATAATTTCTACAATGAAGTTCCAAGTATGACAAGGAGACATATTCAATGTTTTCTATGGTCAAACTTAAATGCCTGATGGAATCTGAACTAAAAGTCAAATTTTATTGTTAAGACTAAACAAGCAAAGAAGGTAATGATCGTTCACTGTACATGGTCATTACATGAATGTGAAGGTCAAACCCCGTCAGGGGCAAGTCTTTGTTTCTTTGTGCAAGAAACTTTACATTCATTGTTCAGTACTGGTTGGTTCCAGGAACGGATTTGAATGTGTGTCTATAATCTTATAGCTTCCTACACAATCGAACTAAAATAAATTCTGTAATGAATATATATGTGCTTGAGTTGTGGAACTTGTAAAGTATGTAGTTGACAGTTAAACTAAATAACTGCTTTTACTATCTCAAATAAAGAACGTCGGTGAAAACGAATTTTACTATTTATTGCTAAAATGCACACTTCACTCTACCATTTCATTCATTTTTTAGGGGAAATTTCTAAATGAATAGCGAACGGTGCAATTATATACGATCAACATCAAGCCTACATTTTAAACGTTCAAGCCTACAACAATTTTTCCCTTTGGCGTATCTTAATATAACCTTCACTTTCAAGGTCAAATGAAAACCCACCGTAAAGGTCGTTATTGGCGTCCGCGCCAAAGCGCGACGCCCCTTATGGAATGAAATCAGATTTTGTGAAAGGGCGGCAGCAACTTCTCGGGCCATTTCGTCGGTCATAATAGCGGATCATTCCGATTGGTATGAGGGTATTTGATTATCAAAAATGAAATGTCGCAAACAATGAATAGCGAACTGGAGAATTTCGCAATGCGAAATTATCTTATCCGTCAATTAATCGCGCTCTTCGGGTTTTTTTTATTATTCATTTTGAAGTACACACAGTGGGTTATTGTGTATTGCTGTACCTATAAATAGAATGATGACCTTAACATTGTGAAAGTCCGAATATCTATTTATAGAAGTAGTTTTTGCTTAACGAAACGGTCATTCGTGTCGAGCTATGGCTATAAATAACGAACTGGAGAATTTTGCAGGAAATGAAATATGAAAAATGAAAATATACAAACAATTAATTACACTTTGGATATTATAGACCTGTATATTTTGGATATTATCGTTAATATTGATAGAATTTCAAGTTCCTGTGGAAAAAAATAATATTCTAATCTTAGCATGCCTACCAAAGTTCATGATGAACAATGTCTTTCGTCCGCCCATTCATAAATATTAAACAATTCTGGTAAAAACCAATTAACCATTGAAAAGCTTATAAGAATATCTGGTCATCAGATGTCTACTAGTTCCTCTTCACTTGCTGCATTTCTTGCATGGACGCTCTTTGATGGTTTGCATCAATGCTTTTCTTGTTACACTACTGGAATGGCGCATGCGCATGCGCAGTCTACACACTCGCACAGTTTGGTCAGGCTCTATCCTTTTAACTGATTTCCTTTAAAGTGGATTGGTCTACAATGAGCAGATTTTCGATAAGTATTTCAAATATTGATAAAAATTAGAAATGTATCAGTTGGATATTTTTTAATGTTGTGATTTTCTAAGTGATTTAAATTGAACATTTAATTATGACGTCTAGAACATTTTATCATCTGCTATATAAATATATGTGAAAATGCAATATCGGGTCATGTATCTCGCACTTGCCAACAACTTTCATATAATAAATTATAATTCTTAAATGGTTTGTTGTTATACTATCAACTTAATTATTCATTGCATTACAGACATTCCATTATATATAGACCAATTCACATTGACTGACCCCGATGCCGGTCAAGTCCTTTAAAGAAATTCAGCAGGTTAAAGGTCATGGAGATGTGTGTGTTACAAATGCATATTTATTTAGTAATGTAAAAAATCATACAACTGCCGCAGCATATAAAACTTTTAATTGTTTAATATAAAACATAGATCAAAGCCACAATTAACATAATCATTCAATTAAAGTGGCAATTAGTTAATTTCAAATACAATTTTTCAATATCAATAGAATGGCGTTTAATTGCAAGGCGTGAATAGGAAATAAAAAGACAAAAACTGGCATTTATTTCAACTTTAATTCAGTATTTATTTCGCATCCTGTCTTAAACAGATGTCCAACCTCCATAACAGAGTCGAAGCAGACATGAAATATTAACATAATGTCAATTATTTAAAATAAATTCTTTTAATGCAGTCGTGACGTCAAGATTCACATTCCTAATTGATCCTTTCGCACTAATTACAAGTATCTTAAATCTGACAGTCAGGACAAAATCATTTATGATCGAAACAAGTACTGCATACGGCAAGTCTGATCTTGGTGTGCACTTGGCGCATTCAGTCACCGTCATCAAGCTCACATCTGTTGTTTTTTGTTTTGTTTTTCATTATTTTTTATTTATTTTATACCTAAACAACATTGGCATCTTTTCATCTCTTCTAATGAAGGAAGACTTGTGGTGCCCCTTAGTATTATTTCAGTCATGAACATGCGACTAAGTAGAGGCACTGTACCTCTGTAAGCTAGCTCGTGATATAAAAACATATCTTATCTACAGTGGAGAGGGACCTGTTAGAAGGTAAGCCATCTTATATAAGATTTTCATAAAATATGGTAAAAACGTCAATTTTGCTGAAGAAGACTTTATGTTAGAAGCTAAGACAAGAGGACTAAGATGGCCCTGAATCGCTCACACTCGAAGCAACTGTTTTTCAGTGTTAGAAATAATTTTTCACATGAATTTCTTTTAATACTAAAGACAAAGTTTGCTGGTCATCCATCAATTATTTCAGTAGAAGCTTTTCAAAGTTTTTTTTCTATTTTTAGCTTTCGAGTCCCCTTATAGCGGACCAATCACAATATTTTGGCAAACTTGAACACAAAAACATCTAACAAAGCTACAAGGCAGTTAAAAGGTGCCAGTCAAATTAATATAAGCAATTTGTGTACCTTAGAATGCTACAGACAAAAATTGTTGATCATCAATCAATTACATTTGTAGTTCGTTTAAAGGTTTTTTTTCTATTTTTTTTATCTAGAGATCCCTAAAAGTGGCCTTGAATAAAGTTAATATCAGACCATCTAAGAATGCTACATAAAATGTTTGGTGATCATCCATCAATTATTTCAGTAGAATAAGATGTTTCAAGGTTTTTCTATTTTTAGCTCTGTTGTCCCCTAAAAGGGGCAAATTGAAATGATATGAGCAAGTGTGACTGTCACAAGGATGTTACAGACCAAATTTGAAGTAAATTTGCCCAAGATGAATGTTGACGCATGATGACGGACGACGGAGCATCCCCCTTTGATAGTAAAAGCTCATCCTGAACCCTCGGTTTTGTTGGGCTAAAAAGTGTTTGTTTTTATTGAACTGGTAACATAAAATATCTAATGGCCCATATAACCAAAGAAAGCGCAAACCAAGCTGTTTTTCACAATGTTTAAATATGATTTACAGCATAAATTATGTTATGTTATGAAATAAGAAAAGAATCGTGGCATGTGAAATAAATTGTAATCTAAACAGCAAAATGCAATAAAAGGTACAACTTATAATAACTTTACTAGTAACTTTACTAAAGGTCAAAAAGCAAAACCATGGTTCAGCTTTTTGGTAAAACAGTATCAGGCCACTAACAATAAAGTTGTTTTTTTAAATGGGTCTTAAAGCATCTGCAGAATGATAACAATTTCTCCCATATGAATACAACATACTGACATGTTGGATTCACTGTCCAGATTAACTTACAGTAACACCTGTGATTAAGACATATCTAAATAAGGATCAAATAAAGATTACCCTAAGAAAAAATACTAAAACTTTACTTTTTATTCATTTTCAATTGTTGTACATATTTTTACATTTAAAAGGCTATACGTCAACAAAGATATTTTCCACTTCATAACAGTGGCCCTCTATAAAACAGTAATCAATTGAAGGTTCAAATAAAATAAACCTGGAAGCAACCTTATCTAAACAGATGTTTTCAAAAATTATATTATAGAGTTGATAATTCAAATAACTTAATACATTCAAACCATACAGTTAAATTGTGAAACTTAAACAACTTGAGTACATTTGACATTATTTTCAGAAGATAGGTTTCAATGATATATAAAAGGACACAGGAATAGGAAATGTATTTTTTATTGGTTCACACCAGTCATAAATAGTACAAATCTTTTATACAAGTCAAAATATAAAATAAAACAATGACTATTTTTGAGTTTTATTATAACACATTTTCTTCTCAGATACATGTATCTTTCAGTAATAAAAATTTGTGTGTTACAATTAGCTACACAATGCCTAAAATATGATTACACAGTAATCAGTGATGACATATTACACAGTATCATAACATATACAATGTACATGTATTCTCATATTTTTCTTAAATGACAACAACATGTCAGTTTCAAATTAACATCTTGTCACCTACAAATTGTTCTGTATTTATTAATGAGTGACTAACCTGTTTTTTTTTCTTAATTTTTTTTTAGATCTACTGCCAAATTCATGATATAAATCATTTGTTACTTAGAAATGTGTCCATAGGTCATGGATGCCCTGTCCCAACATTCCACTGTTTTGTCAGTCTAAATAAGGCCAGCATGACAGTGTGATGGTGTAACAGAGGAACAAAAGCACATTTATATGTTTCTCCCAAGTGGGGGATACAAAGCCTTGGAAGAAAAATAGCTGACAAGATATACTGTCATCAAACAATAAAACAAATCGTCACAGAAAATAATATTTTCCTCAGCAAAGATACAAAACTCATGAATCTGATGTCCCTATATCTATCACACACTGTACTAGACTAATCAGATGGAACTAAACCTTGTTTAACATTGATTTTACCATTGTCTTACAACTGCACCTTGTCATGATAAGCTGAAACAGGGCAAAAGGTTTCATGCTGATAACTTTTAAAATATTTGAATAATGGGCTTCATTAAGTTTTTAAGCGACGACCACAACAGTTATGCCGCAATAATCATTAGGAAAAGTTCAACTTTTTCTTCAAAAACAGATAAGCTCAAAATGCTTGTAATACGATGTTTATACATATCATCATATCATATTAAAAGTTGATACACAAATGCATATAACACAAAAAAGTTATACATAAAAGCATATAACACACGCTTTGATATACATAAGCATAAAACATCAAATGCTTTAATCTCAAATGCAAATTATCCAAATGATTCTACATAAAAGCATAAAACACAAAAGACAATATATTAATGCATAAATAACAAACATTATACAGTTAACACTTAATAAACTGGATCAATAACAAAAAAAACACATACATTTTACATCATTTAAATGATTAAATACATTTTAAACTAGTTGTTTCTTTTCAATCATAATAAAAATTAGAACAAAGAAAGAATCATTGTCTTTTTTCCTATTGTCACAAGATACATGTTATTTTATAAGGAAATGAGAAAAGAAAAAATATGATAAAATGCAATAAAATGAAATAAAACACAAAAATAAGGCTATCAATAAATAAGAGAAAAATATCACTTTAAAATAGTATTTTACTATTTACTATAATGCACCATCCAAAGCCATTTGCAAAAATATAAATAATTAACAAAAACCAATAGAAGCATTTTGCATAGAAGTCAACGTGTCTCTCCCTATACTCCGAGATGGCCAGTTAAAAAATTAAATAGCTTGATAAAAACATATACAGTACTGAAGTCAAAGTCCCATTCTAAATGTTATTTTGTTTTGTTTTAATTCTTTCCATTTTGACAACAAATGAAATGTGTGCATTATTGGGCATATATTCAGATATACCAATTATCTCATTTATTGAGATTGGTATTATAAGTTAGTAGTGGTTAACTAAAAATAATTCATTTTGAACCAGTATTTACATAGTGCTTCATATCTTACAAGCAAACTGCCATTTATAATTTACTCATATTTTTTTTTTGGTTGGGTTTTATGTGGCTTCAACAGTATAAGTCATATGGTGACTTTCCTGCTTTACTGATGGAGGAAGACCACAGCAGTATTTCAAGCACTAACCAGCACTTGAGTAGAACCACTGAGGTTCTGTAAGCTAGTTGTATAGCTTTCTCACAGTTTACTCTTAAATCATTTATCTAATGAACTATTCATAACTTCAGGCATACAGTTTACATGCTATTTCCATGGTTTAAAACAATAACTATATTGTATTCCAGTATTAATTAAACCACGACAGGGTAACCTAAGCAAACTGAACACACATGCGACTTGCTTGAAACCTTGAAAGTCTGTAGTCAGTACATAATAATTAAATGCACACTTGATTTGCAGTGCTTTTGAGTAAGATATTATCTGTTGTTTTTTTTTTCAAAAATATAATGTCTGTAATTTACTTTTGCAACAATGTATTGAACTATCCATAACTTACGGTTTACAGTATATTGTAAAGGTGCCATTTCCATGGTTTAAACTCTTAACTTTACCAGCATTATTATATCAAGCTAGAAATTGTAGGTAAAGCAATCTGACCACATATGTGATTTGCTTGAAATCTCAAAGTCAATATTAACACTTAAAGTTGTCAGACTTTACTAAGAGATGGAGTCACTTGAATCTTATATCAGTGCACTATTTCAACCAAATGCAGGTAACACCAAGATACAAATAGAACCTGCTCACTTTGTAACCAGCAAAAAATAGGTGATGAATTTCACTTTATTTTTAAATGTAGTTATTTTACTCATGAAACACACAAGTATATCAGTAATTACTATTCAAGGTTTCCTAGTATTTTAAATTTTCAGGCTTTAATGTGTAGTGATAACATAAATACTTAAATCTAGCAATGTTTGTTAAAGCAATAATGCTGAAATTTCACTAAGTCATCTTCCTTATATACTTCTATGCCATGTTTGTATTATAATTGTTGTATTGTTTGTTTGTTTGTTCACTTTTATGTCCTTAAGAGCCATGAGTTTTTGTTTATATGTAAAATCAACAACAAAACTTTCAACCATTTTGACATGTATGTTATCTAATTAAGAATCAAAATAAGAGCAGTAAAAGACTGACACTGTAATGTCACTCATGTATGCTATCAAGCAATGCACACCTCAGTTGCTATGGGGAAATGATAAATGTATTACACAAACTATGTTACAAAGTTTTTGCAATTTTATTTCATATACAGTATCAATAATACCTAGGTAAAGCAGAAAACAAGCACTAAATGAAAATATTAAGTAAAACAAAATAATAACAAAATATTATAATGTATAATTATTTGTAAAAACAAAATGAGGTAACTGATCTAAAAAATTTTCATCAGCTCTAAAAATAGCTTTCTCAGGCACAGCATAACTTAGAATTCATATTTTCCTCAAATAAGCTGCATGTCACCATGTGGTGCTTTAAGATTTTTGTTTCCAAAAAAAAATATAGCCGATAAAAGATAAATTTAAACAAAACAAATTGTGCACTAAAAATCTAAATAAAGTTTCCATGTAAATAAATAAGTGCTTAGAACTAAAGCAAACCTCAGCAACAACTTACAAGAGCTTTAAAACACACTGTGTGCACTTGTATTATTCATACTGCTTGATCGTCAAATTAAAGTCTTGCAGGATTTTTAAAATGTTCACAAAGGGTAACAATCCAGATGAAACGTTAGCTAGAGTAATTGTTGTGTTAGTGACCTACAATCATGGCAACAAAGACTATGTAACTTTCAAATGAACGCTGTCCCTGATTCTGGAGACAGAAAAGGTACTCAAAACAATAGCCAAGAATTTTTCCAGATTTATTCAGTTCAAATCAGTGTTAAATTTATAGAATTTGGTAAGTGATTTACAAATATGACCCTTAAAACAATTGTTATGATCAAAATGGTCACTTCTAGCGGTTCTGGATACAGACATTGCATGCCAGACCTTAATGTCTAAGTTAAAAAAGGGGAGTCATCCTATAAAATAAATGAGAGTGTTGTAGGTTTACCATCTTGGACAGTGAATGACTTTTATGATTCTGAAGACAAATGTGAAGTTGCAAAACTGCATGCCTCCAGATGAGCCAAAATATGTCCAAAAAAATCAAACTTGAAAAAAATGCACTAAGATTTTAAGAAAAGTAAAAACATTCAAGTAATAATTTATATGTTATGTCAATTAATGACTTATTTTGCATTATTTATCACCATTTTCTTACAATGTGACTTACACAGTATGGGCTATTTTTGCATATTTTGACCTCTTTTTGGTAATTTATGTAGATTGTTAGTACTGATAGCAATGCGTAAAATCCTTTCACTTTTCACTCCACAATATTTTACTTTTCATGAAAATTAGCATGAATCTAGAGGCCTGCTGCTTAAAAGAAAATGCCTTCAGTTGTTAATGAGATATAAAAATGCTTGAAAAAAAAACTTGAAAACACAATTTCTAACAACATAAAAGCCAAAGTGTGTAAGATAATCACACTACATATCCTATCTAAAATTGAAATAATTAAAAATTATGGCAACATAAAGGTCAAAGTGGATTTGACCTCAAAAATATGAATAAAATGTATTTACAAGACATAAATAGTAGATACAAATATGTTCATTTCATACATTTTAGAAGATTACCAGGGTCCGAGGATATAAGAAATGTTCAAGCTCAAACTCAGATCTCAGGCATTTGATTGGTCAGAAACCAGCATAGTCTGTGCACTGACCAATGCAAATCCAGAGATTTGAGACAGGTCTATAACCTCGGGGCCTGGTCTTTATTGGAAACATTTCACATGAAAAACAAGTAGAAAGCTTGGATTACATACAATGTAAGACCTTAGCTATTGTCCACAGATTAAAAATACGATCCATAAATACACAAATTGACCACATAAATACCAAAATACCTTAATATCACACTAACAGTAAAAATAATTCATTTTTATTTCAGGTGTCCTTTCACAACAACAGAAAAAACAAAGACTTCCAGTTTCCTTCTTGAAGAAAATTCGTTTACTTTTAATTTCACATAAAATGAATGTTTGATCTCAAATAACATTTTAATTTAAGATCTCTAAGAAAAATAGAAACAGGCCTTCACGAGCAAATTTCTTCTCTGAAATATGACAACAAAATATTTTTAGATTGGAAATTCTGATTGTGTGGTAAATTTTTTTCCACAGAACTTTTCTACCAACTTTATCAGCTTTTCCGTCTATGTTACCACATATTTAACAAAATTATCATTATTCGTATATAATTATCATATTCGTAAATAGTATTTTTTACATACTGCTAAAATATTTTGCAGAGTACTATAGAAACTGTTCAACAGCTTTCATTCTGCACAGAAAAGATTTGTCACATCATTTATACTGCTCAGAAAAAAAAAACAACTAAAACTGTGTTATTAATTATACTGCTGAGAAAAAAATATCGGAATTTCATGTTGTACTTTTTAGACAAATCTGGAAGCAGTTTAGCATAGAAAAATAAATGTCACAAAATTTACAACGCTGAAAAAGTATGCAACATTCTAAACAAATTGTTACAGTATATATTCTGCTTATAAAAATATTGTCATAATTATTTCCACTACATATTACAATTAGGGTAGATCTCTTTACTTTGTAAGAAAATTTTGTCACAGTATCTATACTGCTGTCGAAATAAGAGTCATATTATTTTTACTGCACAGTAAGGGTGTAACGGTTTACCGGTATACCGATATATTGCAATATGAAAAAATAAATTTCGAACCGCGGTATGATTTTTGGAAAACCGGTATTTTATAAAAAATCATAATTTTCAATTAATTGCCTTCTAATTTTTATGGTGGCATATTTTTGCCACCAGATAACCATATAACTAAATAGTTAATTATCAGGTTAACTAGTTAAGTAACTATAGTTAACCTCTTAATTAACTAGTAAATTATCAGGTTAACTAGTTACGTAACTAGTTAACCTCTTAATTAACTAGTTAGGTATTAGGTTAACTAGTTACGTAACTAGTTAACCTCTTAATTAACTGGTTAGATATCAGGTTTACTAGTTACGTAACTAGTTAACCTCTTAATTAACTAGTAAGTTATCAGGTTATCTGGTGGCAGAAATATGCCACCATAAATTTTGTACAAATTTCACATAAAATCTTTAATTGGCAAATTTTGTTGGCGCCAACGTAAGATAAAAGTATCCGACAATTAGTACACTTAAAAGTCAATAAGCGGCCGCAAACTTTACATAAGCGGCCCAGATGTGAAGCTCACACGCGACTAGTTTTGTTTATCAAATTGTGTGACACTACTTTCTATTTATTCCTTACATTTTTATTAAGTTTCTACTAAAAATATTTACATATAATAATAATATATAAATGTTACTCCATCTTTACATCAAAACATACACGACAATACGTATTGCAATATATTGCAATACGCTTCAGCAAAATGGCAATATATTGCAATACGGTTTTTGCTGTATTGTTACACCCCTACTGCACAGTTTACAAAAATTATCACATAATTTATACTGCACAGAAAACAAATCATGTCACATGAATTTATAAAAATACAGTAAATACAATTACATTTTAAAAATCATTAAGCGTGTAGTAAAATGTACCGGTATCAAAACGAGAGTCTTTAACAATATCAAATACCTAGGTAACAAAAACAGTATAAACATGGTCAGATTTTTAAGCTAATCTAAATAACAAGAGGGATACCTAATCAGAATTTGTCTTACAAACATCAACAATGCCGCTTACAAGGTCTTTGTCAGGCCAGTCTGAAATTCTGATCAATATGTCAAGGCTATAAACTGCGGTCTGCTTAGTTTTTAAATTTCATACTAAACTCCTAAAAACTAACAATGCATATTAAAAAAACACAAAGAAGCAAGACATGTCTATTACAGAGATTTAGAGGGTAAATGATAAATGTATTTCATTGAAGATTTTTCCAGATAATAATAAAGTTGTATTTTAGACTGACAGCTGACTTAGCGACTTGCATGTTCAAAAAAAAATCATTCACTTAAAGTGGCTGCAAACAATCAAGTGGTCTTTGATTAAACTTTAACAACAAAAATATCACAAGCCTTGGCTAAAGACTTATTAACAATCATCTTATGTTGAAAACAAATTTCAACATGGTACATGTTTGTAAAAACAAAATATGAATCTTCTAGATTCAAAAGAAGATAATAGTCCTCTGGGCAGCACTAACAAATTCTGATTAGACATCCCTATAATTCTGTGTCCCTAATTTTCCATTTTCATCAAGAATTGCAGACAAGAATTTTGGGCTTTTGTGCTTTTATAGAAGCTGGGCCATGAAGTTTCTTAGCTCGCTTTAAAAATGCATTGACCATCTGACGCACAACCTCGTCGAAAAATACATGTGCTAATTGTGAATGCAACTGTGACTTAAACTCGAAAGAAACCTGCAAAAAAACAAAGTAACATAGTTATTCCACTATAAAAAAACAGCAACTTTTAAAAACATTTTCGACCCCCCCCCCCCCACCCTGCATAAATAGTAAGGATTGGGTGCATGTTAGGCATATGGATGGCAACTTTTAACTTAAGCAGAGAAAACTCATCATTATACAATCTAGATTCTTGCATAAAAACTGCAGATGCAGGTACACAGTAAACTCTGCTTTTAATAATATTCAGGGGACTGCCAGGTTTATATTGTTATATCTAAATACCTTTATATCTGAGAGACAACAAATTTGAAAACAAGAGTAGGGACTGCAGCAACAGCATCGGTATAAGTGGGACATTGTTATAAGGGATATCGTTATAGGTTGAGTTAACGTTAATGCATGAAAAAAATTGCACATATCCTCTAGTGTTTATACTTTAACACTACATATGATATCTAAGAATGATGCCGCAGATGTTGAAATATGACAATAACTCCTGTATAACCTTTACCTTTAAGGTTAAACTTTAGATTAACAAAATTACAAACAAATTTTACTATAGGTTATTTACAAACACATCACATCTATAATGGATTACTAAATAAGTTTTTATGGAAAGTCAACTGATTCTCAAACAAGCATGTGTTCAAAACTATACTATTCTTTGATTTGAATGATAAACACAATCAGTGGTTCAGAATGTTGTATAAATTTATTTGTTTGATTCGAACTGATGATCATCACTTGTGATGTGGAGCCACATATGTGCTTTCTTTTGACAATTTAAAATGTTATTATGAGTGATCAACTTACCGAAAAATCCAGCATGCAAGTTTTTGGGTTGTCAGGCATTCCCGGACTAAACTTCCATGTTGTTACGAGGTGATTAAACAACTTGCCATCTTTACACACAGACTAAATAAGGAAAAGAATGTTTCTTTTTAATATCAATGAAAAAGTAATTCTAGTACAAGTTGAATATATATATAATTTTAAATGAAAAGTTACTGATACCTCAAAACTCATTATCTAATTTAAAATAAGAATTTCTAAGTTCACAAAGGGCATTACTTCTGCCATGCTAGAGTTATTGACCTTGGACAGTTACCTCTTATTATGATATAAAATAAGTGTGTGAAATTATCAGCAAATATGTTTAATGGTTGACGAGATATGATGTTGAACAATATGTTGCACAAAAAACCAACATTTTATACCAATGCTGATTGCCCTTGCTAGTCTTTGAATAGGCAAGCTAACTTTAACCTATATTGTGTACTATTGTAGCATTGTTATCGTCTCTATAGTTGCAGATTTAATATATGAGCCGCGTCACGACAAAACCAACATAATGGGTTTGCGACCAGCATGGATCCAGACCAGCATGAGCATCCGCGCAGTCTGATCAGGATCCATGCTGTTCGCTATCAGTTTCTCTATTTGTTATAGGGTTTGTAAGCGAACAGCATGGATCCTGATCAGACTGTGCGGATGCGCAGGTTGGTCTGGATCCATGCTGGTCGCAAACCCACTATGTTGGTTTTGTCGTGACGTGGCTCATATAATAAAGCTCATTTACAAAGCTCATTAATTCTGTATGACAATTTGAAATATATATTTGAGATTTCATCAGGAAAAGATATAATCTTCAATAACATGGTCATTTTATCTTGACAAACCATCTTTTAGTGATCAGTAACATCTAAGTATTAAGCAACATAACAATGTTTGAATTTCAATTCACAATGACCTTGACTTTGTACCCATTTTCTATTGGCACAAAGGGCTGTAACTCATGGTCTCTAGTGATCATTATGAATTTGCATGCAGAGCCTCATTAATGATCAAGTGATACCACAATGTAAATGTCTGAATGAGAAGTTACAACTAAGCATCACTACTATTCCAACAATTGAGTTTAAATACCAGTGTCAATCAAAATTGAGCTTTTTTTATCAAATGATAAAACAATACTCATGGTTTTCATTTTCATCTGAGGCAACTGATGCGCCAACGAAAGCAGCTGATTTGGCCAAGGGTATAGGGCTATATTTTAATCTACAAGCTGAAAACATTACCGATTTTAAAAGCACTATAACAACCCTGATTAAAGTTTTACACTTATGAAGATAACTAATCACTTTATCAAAACCTTACGCTGGAAACATTATTGTATTTTCGATATGAAGACATTTTCACTGTTAATTTCCTTTTTTCAATTACTTACATGCACTAAACTTGGCTTTTTCAACGTCACTACGGAAGTGTATCTTTCAACTACTGGAGGGAAACCAATCTGCAATTTACAGTCAATCTTTTCTGGTGTTGCATTTGTTATGGTTGACTGAGTGCACCATGGTACAAACTTGTTATATTTATCAACTTCTGCCACAATGTCATACATCTGTTCCATTGTATACCTAAAATCAGTAAAATTTAATATTACATCAGAACATTGGATTGTATTTCATACATTAATTACCATTGCCACAAGTAGATGACAATTTTTTATCATACAGTCAATCATATAGTCTTTTTACACCTCTTCTAGAATGGTTAAATGTACCCACAATTGGAAATTTTTATAGTTGTGAAATAAGGTATATTGAGAACAAATATTATGCACAAAAATAGACAAAATATGAATCTTTTATAATATTTGTCATTAACTAATCATGAAATGTGTGTATATACGTTTATGTATGTTCCAGGTATCGGTCATCCTTTATAAAGATATAAAGGAGGATGTTAACTCTAATTTATGACTGGTACTCAGGAAAGTTACAGTCATGTTGACTCTCATTTATGACTGGTACTCAGGAAAGTTATAGTCATGTTGACTCTCATTTATGACTGGTACTCAGTAAAGTTACAGTCATGTTGACTCTCATTTATGACTGGTACTCAGGAAAGTTACCATCATGTTGACACTCATTTATGACTGGTACTCAGTAAAGTTACAGTCATGTTGACTCTCATTTATGACTGGTACTCAGGAAAGTTATAGTCATGTTGACTCTCATTTATGACTGATACTCAGTAAAGTTACAGTCATGTTGACTCTCATTTATGACTGGTACTCAGGAAAGTTACTGTCATGTTGACACTCATTTATGACTTGTACTCAGTAAAGTTACAGTCATGTTGACTTTCATTTATGACTGGTACTCAGTAAAAGTACAGTGATGTTGACTCTCATTTATGACTGGTACTCAGTAAAAGTACAGTGATGTTGACTCTCATTTATGACTGGTACTCAGGAAAGTTACAGTCATGTAGACTCTCATCAATGACTGGTACTCAGTATAGTTTCAGCCATGTTGACTCTCATAATTTAGTCATCAATAATTTAAGAATTTTGGCATTTATGCTCTTGGAATAGGGTCTGGCTGCTTAAGCTGTTAAAATAAGGGAAAAACACTATCAATATAACTGTTATAAACATGAAGATAAAAAAGAAGTTTCTTTTTACCCCAGCAACCTTCTTTCAGAATATTCTTTCTTTTTACTCCCACTTCCACTAAATGGGAGATTAGGTAAAGTTATGAAGGATCTCGCAGTTTCTGCTGACACTACCTGCCTTCTTTCAATGTTCTTGGATAACTGTAAACATCCCACACATGTTACCCTGAAATACAATGTCATTATGATTTATATCACAAACATATAAATTATCATTATAGTCAAAGAAATAAATTTTCATCTTGAAAATTTTTCTTTCGAATTTGCACCACTCAAGACTCTACGATATGAGTAACATTTAATATTTGTTTAAATTGTTAGTTTAAATCCAACAAAAATAAGCCTTAATACACCCATTGACAGACAGTTTCTGTATAAACTGGATAAATAACAGAGGTATATCGAGTGTAAAAACATGAGTTGTTAGTTAAATCGGTATCTCTAATGCTAAAACAATACAAATTTTATCATTTTCTAGTTAATTGTGATTTATTGCCCAATTAAAAGCTTGTGATCTTAGCTTCATCTAAGTACTGTATATAATTAAACATCTCTTTAGACACCAAAATAATTAAATTAATTGTTAATTCAAACCTACAAAATGTCAGGTCATTTAACATATGATTGATACAGAGAGATACGCAGCTGATAATCTTTACTCGCAAAGTTACTGAAGAGAAAAGTCTGTCATTTGCTAGTTCAGAAACTGTCAATACACCTATAATTGATAATCTCATTCTCTATATGAGCTACTTAAATAACCAAGGTATATCAAGTGAAAAATACAAGTTGTTTCTCTAGCTTCGAGTAAAATCGATATCTCTTATTGTAAATAATGCAAATTTAGCCGCTTTTAAACAGCTAGTTTAGGACGAATTATGGTGGTTTCGTCGAACAACCGGTTCGCGAACTTAATTTATGAAGAGGTGCGAAAGTAGTTTCGTCGACCTTATGTTATATAGTAATTAAAGGCAATGTAGACCTGGTTCATATATATAAAGTGTTTTTATCATCAATATTTTGTTATAATAGAAACGTTTAAAATCAAAGTTTTATATCTATAGAATGAAAACAGATTTCTTTAAAAATATGCATGTGTCAATTGTTTATATAGAGAAGAGTAAAGTACCGTATTTGTAATTTATTATATACTTATAAATGAAATATTGAGAAATATTGATGAAATAAAATGCGTATTTTCATTTTCCGTATTTTCACTGTAAAAATTTATTTTTCACTGCAGTGAAACATATTTTCCGTATTTTCACTGGTGTCTTGCCGGACTACTTTCTTTTATATTCTGCCAGTACACAAAATTTAAGGGAAAGTCTTTTATATTTTAATGTCAAAAAAGAGAAAAATGTATATAATAAACAGAAAATTCAAGTTTTTTCTATAAATATATGATTTATTTTCATCTTGTGGCATGAAAATTACCATATTTCACTCGTGGCTACCGCCACTCATGAAATATTTATTTTCATACCACTCGATGAAAATAAATCATGTATTTATAGAAAAAACTTGAATATCCTCTATATATTGTGCTTTTCATAACAGTTTATTACATGTACGTGGATTTTTTATGGGTTTTTTTTGTATATATTTAGATTATAAAATACATTGTTAATTCTTTCTCTTACAGGTTTTATTTTTTCTTTGTATATATATATATATACAAAAAATGAAAACAAGTGCCGGAAAAAAGTCACATATATAAATAAAACAAAAAACACAGTCCATGAGTTAACTTATTTAACATTAGTTAACATTTGCCCTGATGATCATAAGAGAAACCGGTTGGCAAATAATTAAATAAGTTAACTCATGGACTGTGTTTTTTCTTTTATTTACATCAGGCTTCGCGAAACTGCTGAAAAATTTGCCTGACATTCGGTCAGACAAACTTTCAATTCTTGTCTGACCGAAAGAACTTTTGTCTGACCGAATGTTTTCCCCCAAATATATGTATATGGTAATACCTTGGTGTTTTTTTAAAGACATAACAACTTTTAAAGATTTGCAACACAATTTTATTCCCTTAAATAAAACATTAGTTTATCCAGATTGATGGACTCACAGGCGCTAGTCACATATATTCAAATATTTTACATAACCAGTCTATATATGTATATAAAGATATATAGTATATAGCCCATATAAAACTTTAAAATGTTTCAAGCACCTGTGGATGGACTCTGTTTGGAAATCAAAACATTCATGATCAAAGCGGCCATTTTTCCATTTACCCACAAATTTTCTCGGCGGGCGCCTGGACTCGTATTCCTTTTGTTTCGCTTTTTTTTTCTTCATTGGATAGTTTACGATTTTTGCCGGGCGTAGCGCCAGCGTAATAATGTAGTAACACCGACATTTTGGTTATTGACAGTCGTATGTATCGGACACTTATAATGAAACGGCGAATCAAAACTCGTTTTACATTTTTTTATTCAAGGGAGAAAACTCGGTCTTGATCGGTCTTGGATATATCCCGGTATTCGTACCGGACATAAGGTCCGGAAGTCCGAAAAAAAATAACGGACCGGCCTGATTTTTGCCGGACATGTCCGACGGTCCGGCAACTTTCGCGAAGCCTGTTATATATATATATATATATATATATATCGATTTTATTCAGATTAAAAATATTGTTTCTTCTTTTTTCAGGTTTTACTATTTGTGCATATGTTTCCATATTTTAACAGACTTAACTTAATGTGTGAAATGTAACTTGTGTAAATTTTGACACATTATTAGTTTTTTCAGGTTGTACTTTTATTCGTATATATATATTTCTATGATGTTGTTTGTTCACTGAGATCTTTTGTATTGTGTTATTCTTTTCTGTAAATATTACTATTATACTAAAGAAAAGAATAAATAATATGTTTAAATTTTCGATATCTTATCTTTAATTGCATGAAAACGTGTGATAAACCACACATCACATTAAGACCCGCGATAATTGACGTGCCCATTATACAATAGATATTGTTTGCACTATATAAATTAAGTTCGCCGAAACCACTACCTGTTTTATTATATAAGATCAGTTCGCCGAACCGGTAGTTCGACGAAACCACTCTCACCCATCTATAGGACAATTTAAAGACCAAAGGTATTTAAATTTACAGTTAAACCTACCACAAGCCAGACCATTTTACATATGTTTTATACAGTGAGATACGCAACCGGTTATCTTCTACTGATAAGAATAGCCCGTCAAAACTGTCAATTGGTGTATAGGAAATAAACAAACAAATTCATAACAAAAAACCCAAATTTTGAAACTTTATCATCATTTCAGAAGTATCGTTACAATAAACTAAGACTTTTAATATTTTGATTCTATACGTTTACTCACTTTAAAATACCACCCCGTCCCGTACCTTACTCTTTTAAAAGGTACAATTTATGTAAGACTCAAATTTTAGATGAAATTTTTGTTCCCCACCCACTTTACCAAAAATGTTTCTAAAGATGGAAAGAACAAATATTTTGAATTAAACTTTAAAACATTTTATACTTAACTGCATGTCAGTAACTTATTGTACCTTTTTATTTCACCCGGTCGGAGTATGTTTCCCGATTCTGTTAAATATCTTAAGGGACGGGCACATTTGGTCAGTGGACGTGCCATTTTTTTTACCGAATTCTGTCAAGTTCAAGGTGAAGGCCGAAACAACGTTAGAATGCGCACCCGCTTATGATTCTACAAATTCTCAAAGCGCCCACTGATTTAGGTACCAATAACGTTGACCAACGTCGCATTGCATTCTGGGCGGAATAATCAGATAAACAAAATGGCCGCTCCGTATCAATCCCGGGAAGGTGAGTTTTTCTTCAATTTTTGGACGTTAACCACAGAAACAAGCTAAATAAATGATTTTTATTTAAATATCTTATAATCATCTGTAGATTGTCTTCATAGATATGTTTTCCAAGTTAATAATTTCAGTGAAAAATAAGAAAATTTGCCGAAAATTTGTTGTTAAAAATCTTTTACGGTCATAACGTTCACAGACGCTTGGGGTTATGTGCGTGGCTCCCCTTCTTGATCCGCACTTGTATACACCATGCCTATTTTTATCGTGCAAACCGTACGTCAAAATATTTTTGCATATTATTACGACCCGGTCACATGTCTTGAACATAAAACATGTTTTCGGCTATTTTAACCACGTTTAAAAAAGTCCCTAGAATATCATAATTTCATGAAGATAACAACGTACGCTTTCCTTTGATGTGAGATGACTGGAATTTTGTTTCGGCACTGTTTTGCGCTTTCATTTTCATACCGAGAACCAAAACCCCGCAGCGGTTACTTCCCCTAATCAGTACAGAAACCAAATCAAGAAGACTGACGGAAAGGGCCGAGTAGTTGCGATTGAATTTCTTTTTCCCAGCGATTTTCCCGCTGTAATTTACGGGAAACATTCCAGTGGTCATGAATTCGTAAAGAAGCATGTGACTCAGTTATGAAAATATAATTAAATGTGCAAAGCTTGGAAGAAAGGTACGATCTGATAATAACATGCAGTTATTTATTAAAGGAATATATGCATCGACTGATTTACACCAGAAATAAATGGCATGCGATAACATAAATACCTGAAATATATGTAGGTCAGTTGTGTTTACATTTCGAAGCTTGGTATCTTCAGGAAATTGAAGCGTTGGAAAAAAATTGACTTTTTTAAAACGTTATGAAATTCTATTCAAACTTGTTCATGTGTTAGACACTTTACCGTCTCATACTAATATAAGCACAAATTTAAAACTTATTCTTGTAATAAACAATACTTTTAGTTTTTAATATTCAGGGGCGGAGAAGGGCGGGGTCCATACTCCAAGTGTCTGTGATAACGTTTGCATGATCGACTGCAATTTCATGAATCTGTTTAACGATAATTTTGTACATTTGTGCTACAACAATTTGCAATAATTGTTTGAGGTAACCAATCTTGTTGACAGGCAACTTATGAAATTAATGTTGAAAATATAAACAGATGTCGTGAAAATATGTGACAAATTTGAGTTGCACTCTAGCACAATGTGGTTCGCTGATGGGCATTAAATCCACGATTTATCCACTGTCAGTTAACATTAATCAACATATCTTTCAAATATTCACGTGTATGGAATGAACAAGTTGTTACTGTTGTGTGATGAACTAGTTCTAACAGAGACTTATCAGGGAGGGAGAAGCAAGTGTAAAACAAAACAAAAACCCACCTGGACAAAAGCCCTCCCGTCCTAAAATGACTAGGCAGACAAAAGCCCTCTTGTGAAAAAGACAGGGCAGAGAAAAGCCCTCCCATAAAAATGACCCACATCAAATACCTGTATGTACGTTAAAAAAAATAGTTTGCAAAATGTTATTCTGTTAATAACTGAATAAGTTCAATAAAGACCATTATCTGTACTAAAGACATAAAATTTTACCAATTTGCAAAACCACGATGACCTTGCACCAAGCTGACAGGACTAAAAAGTGCCAAAAAAGGGGTTTTGCCATTAATGAAAAAAAAAGGTAATACTGGGCGATATACAACTTAAAATCATTGAATTTAATACCCAAATCCAAAAAAAAAAACATAATGTTATACATGGACAGTACCTTTTCATGTGTTTTTATAGTACAGATTCAGAAAATATTGGTATATATTTATATTGTGAAATGTTATATTATATGTGTACTCTTTGTATACTTACAGATTTTGAGGAACAAGTTCGGAGTATACAGGCCAGAAAGCAAGCTTTAAATAAAGAAAATGTTGAAGAACAATCACCAGAGAAACAGAGGGTTGGTTTAGGAGCTGGAGGACATTTTGACACAGATATTTATGGGTCAAATAGTAATAAATTTGCAGGCTATCACACCTATATCCCAGCTGAAGATGCTGAGGTATTAAACAGGCTTCATTTGATTCTTATTTAAGATTTTGTAACACATGCGTGATGGCATTAGTCTCTCATGTTTAACCTACATATATGTTCATTTTTTTTCTCATTAATTTAACTTCAATGTGTACATTGCTTTTTCCCCAATTATTTGCAATGAATATTGATTTATACACAGACACTTGGGATTTGGAGCTCAAAACGCTTTTAAAATCCAAATAAAATGCATATTTGTCAATCCCAGCACATGTACTGATCATATATATCCAAAAAACTTAATATAAGCCGTTTTGAAAAAATTTCATATTTCAATATCTATAATAATACACAAGATAAAAATGTTCGCCGGAAAAAATCTGCACCCCTACCGTCATAATCACCATGTATTTTATTCCATTTCCAATATTTTCACATAATCCTTTGGTCCATCGACACAGAAGATATAATTCTTCACGATGATGGTCAATTTTTAACTTAAACGGTAATATAAACAACGCAACAGCCGAAATAAATATCAAGATTATCGCCGTTTTCCTTCAATGACATTATCTTTCGATAAATTCAAACGTGCCAGTCGGCTATGACCGAAGCCATCCGATAATGTGGCCCCAGCTTTGCCGTGTGCAAAATGTGCAGCGCTTTTAAGTTTGGGAAAAAAATTTGGATATATATGATCAGTACATGTGCTGGGATTGACAAATATGCATTTTATTTGGATTTTAAAAGCGCTTTGAGCTCCAAACCCCAAGTGTCTGTGGATTTACATGCTTGATCCCTCAAAGGCTTTTCATACAACCATAAAAAATTCTGCATTTTCTTGTTATGCGCCTGGTCGTCCGTCTATCTGTTAGCAGTTTTCGTGTCTGGTCTGTACCTTTGATTTTTGAACCAGTGGAAGGAAATTGAAACAAATCTAAAGAAATGTTAACCCTAATCAGTATTGGCACAGGTATTGAAAAGTGCTTGAAAAAGATCTGTGTCTTAGAAACTATTTAAATTGAAGGTGTCCTTAAAAATCCTTTAAAAAAGCTTGATTTAGGGAAAGAAATCCTTGAAGATCTCTGATTCACAGAAATAATACATGTAGTCATCATCAAGTAGATAAAGAAATTAAACCCATTTTTGTAAAAAAAATAGGAAGGAAAAGTTTGCCGAAATTTTTTTATGCACACATAATTATACCAATTATGTGACAGATGTTATGGTGTACAATATGAACAGCAAATGTGTTCTACCTCACCGGTATTGGTAGGCATGTGTAATGTAGCTTTTTACGTTACTGGTTTTCACCAGTATGAACAAATTAGTAAACCGCAATTTTTGGTTAAAATGTCTAAAAAAAATATAAATTCCTGATTAAGTTGCTGAAAGATTGTCGAAGGGAAATAAAATAAAGGGTGTTTCATATGCCCATTGCGGCGAAATGGCAATGTGTACAAAGATAATTGAAATAGATAGTATGATAGAAAGTGAGAGTGCACAGAAAAGCACAAGGAAAATGCAGGATAAGGAAGTGTACAGTTTGCTTTAAGATAGAATTTAAATCTATTTTGGAATATTTGCTTGCAACTTGATAAGGAAGTGAACTGTTTGCTTTTAGGTCTTTTTACTTGAACTTGAATGGTTGCAGGAAATTTATCTCCGGGACTTGTCCTTGAAAATAATATTTGTCTTAGATATTCATTGAGAATAGCTTCTAATTAGAAGTAATATTAACATATTTTTGTTTATCTCAAACAGGATGATGATGATGTGAATCCAGTAGAAACATCAGGGCCAGTTCGGTCAGCTGCACCTTTTTTAAAATTTTCCTAAAAATGATTTCCCTTTCAATTTTTGGGACCCGGGTTTTTTTTAAAAGTTATTTTTGTTTTGGGGGCCCTTCCCTATTGGGGTTTTTTGATTTTTCCCAATAAAAAATTTTTCAAAATTTACCTTTTTAAATAAACCGTAAAATTATACAGGACTATATACATGACTATTGTTGAATAGGACTATATTCACAAAAAATGGCATCACAGTTCTAGTATTCACAATTCAAATGGTCATAGACTTATTCACTGAAGACTCGGAAAAAAAAAGCAACACTAGTTCTGATATGGCTGTTGGCCAAGATGACTGTCACTGCCAAAAATTAAATGACTGTCTCAAATGTATTTAAGGCAAATTTGATTGTTCATGTAAAAACAATTGTTTATCAGGGCTCTTTGGCCTTGGAATTAGGTCATTACAACTTTGTTCGGTACATTGAAGTCCTTCATATACTGGTTTCTACTATAGTTTTTACTTAGAATAATGCTTGAATTAGGTCTTCCTCTACCATTATAACTAGAATGTCACAGTATGACCATTACATTGTTGGTATGACATATAATCCAAGAGAACGTGCGTCTTTATCATATTTTGTTTCATTTTTAGGAGTATGACCCGATGGCTGAGCATCGCCGTGCCAAGATATCGGACCGTGAGGATGACTACATGGCACGACGTCGTCAGATGATCATCTCACCAGAAAGATTCGATCCATTCGCTGACGGTCAGTACTTCTATAAAGAATTGTAGTTACTTGTGATTGAAATAATGTTATTGAACTGGTCATGCTGATAAACTGGGTGCCTGACATAACTTTATGACAAAATATAAGCAGATTTGAGGAATTTGCAAAATCTTTCTATTATTTGATCAAATGTCAAAAATGTTGACAGCTAAGGCTACCAGTTTTTAAGTTTGAACAGTAAGCACACAAAACTTAGGCCTTTTTATTTTTAATTTAAAAAAAATGATATATTTATACAATCAATTCTACAGACCCTGTCCATTGAGAGAAAGTAATGAGAGAGCTGTGAGTCAGAGGAAGAAATTTTCCAGTTTCTTATTATGTACCATGAATGGAATATTTTTATATCCATTTTAATTAAAGGAAATACCATACGTATTGTAAGCAAATCAAGAGATTTTATTTTACTTGATAAAGTATGATGTATGATAGTCTATATTACAATGTGTAACAGCATTTAAGAAAGCTGTCTTAAGTTCTACATCAAGAGTTATGAGAGCAAAAACAAACTGAATATGGGAAAGTATTGTGGTCTTGTGTCTATCAATTTTTGTATGATAGCAAGACCTTTTTATCTGTTTATTTATGAAGACACAGGTACAAGAGTTAAGCATTGAGATTCATATAAAATATGAATACAATAATTGATTGTGTGACATTGTGGTGCAGGTACTGAGGTAGATAGTGAGAGGAGAGATAAGTTTGTTATCGTTTGGTCTCTAATTTTTATTTTTAATACACCCTCGGGTTTAATTTGATATCAGTGTGTGCTGTTATTTTTTTTTTTTTGTAACTGATTTCTTTATTTGACTGCCAACTTTCACAAAACCGAGACTAATCTGAAAAACTTTATTTTCTAGCACAACGGGCGAGCCGGCTTCTGGAGCTGTCACTTTTAACCCTTATAGTATAAACATAAAGAAAAATTTAACATCTTTAATATGTAATATATGTGCAGCTATCAATTTTATAAAATATGATTGTCAGCATTTATCTTTGATAATCTAAATATTTTTTTTCTTGTTTTCTATACAAAATAACTTTATCCATGAAAATAAATTTAGAGTTTAAGATTCTTGAAAAATTAAGTTTGTTAAAGGGGCATGTTTATTATGAAAGTCTCATTTCATAATTTTTGAGAGAAAAAAAATTCAAAACAGCCTGAAATTCTTAATGTTCTGCTTAAGTCTTGGCAAAAGAAATTTTAAAACTGTGACACAATATTTGTTGAAATCTAATATAAATCTGCTGTTAAAAGTTTGCTTGATGATTAGATTATGATAATGAAGTTCTCTGTTTTTAAACTAATTTTTTTTTTATTCTTTGTAGACAAATTTTTAGCTTCACTTTTCTAGAAAAAGGGATTTCCAAATCGGGGCGTCCGTTAGGTTAGCGTTGGTTGGCGTAAAATTGGTTTAAGGGATTTTTTACTTTCCCCCCATCTGTACGCAAGAGAAGGTAACTCTGAAAGGATTTTTTTTTAAAAAATTTAAAGGGCCTTTTATCGATTTTAGAATTTGGTTAATTTTTTTGTCCCACCTCACTTTATTTAAAAACCCCTTTTGGAAGGTATTTTTTTAAAAACTGACCATACTTGTTTACCATACAAACCTTTTCATCAACAGACAAGAGGACAAAAACTCTGTAAGGGTTTTTTGAAGAATAGCCCCTTTTTGACTTGTACTAAAATTGGGAAAAATCCACTTATTGCTTAAAAACCCTTTGAGATATTTTTTTAAAATTTTTTAATGCTATTCACATCATTACCCCCATCTGTACGCAAGAGAGAAGGTAACTCTGTCAAGGATTTGTTTTTAAAAAATTAAGGCCTTTTATCGACTTAGAATCTTGGTTAAGTTTTTAGTACCAGTCCACTTTTTGACTGAACTGTTTGAGATATTAATTTGAAAGTTGGAATACTTGTTTACAATCATGATTCCCAAACATGTCCAGGAGAAGGTAATTCTGTCAAAGATTTTATTTGAATTATGGCCCTTAACTGTCAATGTTTTGTATTATAGGCAAGCACTAAAAAAGTCGAGCGCGCTGTCTTACGGACAGCTCTTGTTGTTTAAGTTATTTGTTTGGCATGCCCCTTTAACCACAAGTTAAGTCAAAAAGATAGGATTCAAAGAGTGTATGAGTGAAAACCGAGAGAGAGTTGCGAGTATAGAAAAAAGTTCTACACTAATTCTAGAATTATTGTAGGTGTAAAAGCTGTCATTCCAAGAATCCAGTGAGGCTTTGTGGGTAAGTACGTATACATGTGTTGTTTCAGCTCCCCGTAGAAAAAAATTTTTTAATTGACGTTTTTTTGTGTGATAATGAAAATAAAAACCCTCCTTTTTTAGCTTTAATTTTTTAGAAATAAAAATTTTGATAGAAAGCTAAAACACTTATTATATGTGGGGGAAAAAAAAATTTTCCAACAAATGAAAAATAAAATTAACCCTTAAAAATTTTGGGGGGGGTTCCACCCAAAATGACATTTTTTTAAAAGACTTTAAAGCAATAACTTATGCTCTCTGTTTTATTTTAAACGGCTGGTCCGAAAAAAAATTTTGGGCTGACAGCTATATTTTGCTTGTTTTTGTTTTTATTTCTAGGCTAAAAATTTTTTTGAACTCTAAAAGTTATCACAGCCATTTTTACAACAAAAAAATAAAAATAGATGATCTGTTCACAAAACAAGCCTTACAGCAAAAATGTACTAATGAATTTTTCCTGTCACGGCCCCGTGTCGTGACCTTTCTGTTTTCTGTTTGCAGGTGGGAAAACCCCAGACCCAAATGTTAGAACGTACCAACAAATTATGCAGGAGAAAGCATTGGCTGCTCAGGAGGTAAATTGTTTATCATATTCATTGGGACGTTACCCTTAGATTCAAATTGTTTAAGATAGAAAGCCATATGAGCCTGTTTGTAATAGATGTTATCTGGACTGCGGCAAATGTGGGTTTTTCTAAGCTAATCCCTCGGTTCATACACGTAACAGACTTTTAACCGTTATAGTTTCATACTAAACTACCAGTCACAATAGATTATTTAACCTGTTGCGATTATATTTTCAAAGCTGTAACTTGTATGTTTAGATTGACGAGAAAAATCCCAAAAATATTTTTAAGGTGACAACGGAGTCAATTATCACTGAAAATACCTAAAATGAGATTTTTTGCTAAGTACATTTATCAACCTTTTCTGAACACATTCGTGATTTAATTTTGGAAGCAGTTAGTCCAAAAAATGTGTTTTTAAACGTTTTAAAACGGTACCATTAATATTTCTATCTGCTATTCGCGCAACCTGTCGATTATCGATAACGCTCCGCTCGCCCCTGTTGAGGCCATCAAATGAAGGGAAACCGGGTAGTTCCATTTATCCGTGAATTACAAGTCCATACTTCTCGGTAATACATGTATCGTACAACTACCGTACATCTTTTATGAATATCTCAACATTTAGCCTTTTTTATAAATTAAGAAATTTTCGGCAAATGTACGTAAACATAATGTATGAAACATAAATAAATTAAGGATAGCGGCCAAATCGCACGACCACGGGGGTTGATTAAAAATGTAGTTGCTAAAATAACCCAACAATGTGTGAAAATAATTTGTCTCTGTCCCGTTAATCTGATAGATATTACAAATTGAGTTGATAGACTTTTGTACGGATTCAAGGGCTTACTTTACATTCAACCTCGTTTTTTCTAAACAATGTCAAGTAAAACAACAACAAAAAAAACAGACATCATTTTTAATGTGAACGCCTATATGACTTGTGTGGTAAGGTGTCCCGTGACAAATTTCTAAACCATTTTAGATTGTCTAAGGATGATTATTTCTCTATGAATAAATAAAAGATATTAAAATATATTCTCAGTGAAAATAAATTGTTCGCCAGTAAATCGGACACAGTACTTATTAATAAATCTGGGACAAAGTATGAAATTTATTGTCTATCAAGGTAAAAACTGGATCTCTATGCCGTGCATAGATGATATTCATAATAGAAGTCAAGAAGGCCAGATCATAATGATCGAGTAATACCTTTTATTTCTATTAAAATATGTGAAGCATTATCAATTTGGTGGAAAATATATAATTAATATCCCGTTCTTATTTGTACATCTACCATATGGACTTTCAAAGACTGCCAGAAGCTCAGTTTTTTGTTATTTTATTTTATATTTTAACGGAATTTCGTACACGAATACACAGGCAGAGTGACACTGGTATAATACAATAATAATGCTGATGATAAATAAACTTCAAAAAGGTAACAATTAAATACCCCGATAGCGGTACGCAAATGCGTTCCATTTCCCACACTGAGTGCCTCAAATTTTACCGATAGTCACGTGACATGTGAGACAGATACCAGACGAAAAGTAAATCACGTTAAGAATTGAAGAAATTTTCGGCTATAAACTGATATTAATCAGCAGCTTTTTTTTAATTGGTCAGATGTCCACTGGGTCATAAAATTGTTGTTAGAGTATGTTACCGCAACTTGTGACCCTCATTTTCTGGTGGCGATATTTCAGGTGTTATTATGCAATTATTTTAGCCCGATGATTGAAACGTAGGGGTCCGAGAGAGAACAGCCGATTTATGACACTTCGTTTGATGCGGGTCGGACTAACTTTGAATCGGCATAACTTTTTAGCTCGACTATTCGCAGAATAATCGAGCTAATGCAGTCACCCATTTGTCGGCGTCGGCGTCGGCGTCGGCGTCGGCGTCGGCGTCCCTGTGGTTAAGTTTTTGTATGTAAGCTGGTATCTCCATAACTACTGAAGGGAATGGATTGAAACTTCACACACTTGTTCTCTGTGATTATCTAAGATGATTGGCACAAGTCCCATAACTCTGATTTGCTTTTTTTCATAATTATGCCCCTTTTTCAACTTAGAAATTCTTGGTTAAGTTTTTGTATGTAAGCTGGTATCTCCATAACTATTGAAGGGAATGGATTGAAACTTCACACACTTGTTCTCTGTGATTATCTAAGATGATTGGCACAAGTCCCATAACTCTGATTTGCTTTTTTTTTTATAATTATGCCCCTTTTTCGACTTAGAAATTCTTGGTTAAGTTTTTGTATGTAAGCTGGTATCTCCATAACTACTGAAGGGAATGGATTGAAACTTCACACACTTTGTTTCTCTGTGATTATCTAAGATGATTGGCACAAGTCCCATAACTCTGATTTGCTTTTTTTACATAATTATGCCCCTTTTTCGACTTAGAAATTCTTGTGTTAAGTTTTTGCGTGTAAGCTGGTATCTCCATAACTACTGAAGGGAATGGATTGAAAACTTCACACACTTGTTCTCTGTGATTATCTAAGATAATTGCCACAAGTCCCATAACTCTGATTTTTGCTTTTTTACATAATTATGCCCCTTTTTCGACTTAGAAATTCTTGGTTAAGTTTTTGCATGTAAGCTGGTATCTCCATAACTACTGAAGGGAATGGATTGAAACTTCATACACTTGTTCTCTGTGATTATATAAGATGATTGGCACAAGTCCCATAACTCTGAATTTGCTGTTTTAACATAATTATGCCCCTTTTTTTCGACTTAGAAATTCTTGGTTAAGTTTTTGCATGTAAGCTGGTATCTCCATTACTACTGAAGGGAATGGATTGAAACTTCACACACTTGTTCTCTGTGATTTATCTAAGATGATTGGTACAAGTCCCATAACTCTGATTTGCTTTTTTGCATAATTTATGCCCCTTTTTCGACACATGAAATTCTTGGTTAAGTTTTTGCATGTAAGCTTCGTTGTCTCTCCATAACTACTGAAGGGAATGTATTGAAAACTTGGGAAGAGTTTGTAACCTTTTCGGACAATTTTATGTATTCATATAGGTAAGCATTATTATACTCAATGAAACACCCTTTGGTGACAAATTTTCGAAATATAGTCGAGCCGTGTACTGTCCTCCGACAGTTCTTTGTTTAATAATCAAAGCAATTAACATGCGTTTTAAAGCACATGAAAGGGAAATTCATTTACGGATGGGAACCGTGTCAGGGATTTTTGTTTGCTCAATCAGCGACTTAATTATATTTTTAATTACGTAATATGTATGGTGAAAAAGTCGCATAAAATATTTGACGTTACGTAATATTTTTTTGAGAAAAGATAGAAAAAATTTGAGACACGGTTCCCCAGATAATATAAGTTATGGTTTATTTTCCAAAAGTTTGATGACAAAAAAATAAAAAATGACTTTGATATGACGATTTAAAATTTTAGGATTTTTATTCAAAATCAATCATTTACAAAGGCATTTTTTCAAATATGTTATTTTTTATGATGATCAACGACATTTAATGCACAAAGATTAAATAAATAACAATTATAACTAAAATAACTTGGTTTAAATGACATTTATGTGAGTACCACGGAAAGTGTCTGTTGTCACCTTAATTCCGTAGCAAGTCTATTGAGCACAATAAATTTTATCATGATCAAAATATCTAAACTTGACAGAATGATGTTTGTTACTACTGAAGTGCCAGTTGCTATTTTAAAATAGAAGGTACATATATTTGAAACATGGTTGTAAGGAAATTACAAATTTGTGATTTCAGAAAGGTTATCGGGAGCAGATGAAAGAGAAGGCAAAAACTGGGGAGCTTAAAGCTGTTAATAATGCTAGTGCACAGAAAGTACAAGAGAAGAAGAAAAGACGATGGGACCAGCCTATGAGCGAGGAACCAGCCAAGAAAAAAGCATCATCATGGGACCAGGCTGAAGTTGGAACACCATCACAGGTTTATATATTTTTTTTCTGAGCATAGTCAGTAAATAGCATAAAAGTTCAATACATTGATATTTATTGTAATTGTTCAATTTTCTTGTACATTCTTTTCAATTCAGTTTGTGGTAAAAAGTAGCAGTAGGTGGCATTACATGCACTGGTTCAATGTTGAATGGCATATACAGTTAAGACTTGACCATTTCTCACTTTAAATTAAGAAACATCTTTCATTAAAATTACAGGCAAATTATAATATTTTGATCTGGTTATAATGCAGATATTATTAATAACATTTGTCTAGTTAATAGCTTTAGTATTCTTTTTGTACATTTTAGGCTAAATGGGATGAGACACCAAGTAAAACTAAAGGGTCAACCACACCTGGAGCCACACCAGGTGTAAGTACCAGAATGTGGGATGCCACACCAGGGCATGCTACACCTGGAGCGGTCACACCAGGGCGTGAAACACCAGGTCATCAAAACACACCCAGTGCAAGAAGAAATAGATGGGATGAGACTCCAAGAGCTGAAGCTACACCTGGACACACAACACCTGGTGGACATCAAGCAGGATGGGCGGAGACACCTAAAACTGACAGAGGCGGAGATTTAATTGAAGACACACCCACTCCAGCAGCCAGTAAGAGGAGATCACGTTGGGATGAAACACCCGGTGCCCAGACGCCAACCATGACTCCTGGTAATATGACACCAAGTATGACACCTGGCGGACACACTCCTGGCGGTATGACACCTAGTGGCATGAGTGGCATGACAACCCCTGGTGGTGGAACACCAAGTGGGTTTACACCTGGTGGACTCACACCCGGAGGTTTTACACCCAGCGGCGTCACTCCAACTGGTTCCAAAGCTATGGCTATGGCCACACCAACACCAGGACATTTGATGTCTATGACACCTGAGCAGTTACAAGCTTACACATGGCAGAGAGAGATTGATGAGAGGAACAGACCACTAGGTGATGATGAACTGGATACTATGTTCCCACCTGGGTACAAGGTAAACACGCCTTTTACTTATTCTTGCTCCACCCTTTTATTTTGACCACTACCATTTTTCATAGACAAGTTTATATAAGGCTGTAGAGCATGTTATGAATATTGAAAATGAATTAATTGAACAGCAAACTTCTTTTATAAGAGAAAACAAGGAGTAATTTCATAAATTGACGGCATCCATATATATTTTATACAAACATCATATTCATCCAATGAATAGCTCATTACATAAATGCAGTATTATAAGTGTTGATATACATATGATTTGGATGTGCTATGTCTTATAATTCAGGTTCTGCAACCACCCACTGGTTACATCCCTATCAGAACTCCGGCCAGGAAGTTGATTGCCACGCCCACACCTATGGCAGCCACACCCCAAGGATTTAGAATGCAGACCCCAGATCACAAGACATCAGTTGTAGACATGCAGCCAAAAGGTTAGTCAAATATTGTTTTCTCTCATAATGGTTACTTACCAGGTATAAAAAAATCAAATAAGTATTTTAAGCATCAGTTTTTAAGACCCTGAAATTTTAAATACCACTGAAAATAGGGACATGTTAAATATCTAAGATATTGCTTGTTCAAAAGGTATATTTCTACTATTCACCCTAACCTTTTGTTGTTCAAATTTTGTTACAATGAAGTGGATTTTGTCAGGTAAACCATTTACCTTGTTTATACATGTATAGTAGATTAGGAAGATGTTTTCACTTAAATTCATAAAATAGTCACAAGACAAATATGGTCATGATGGTGTTCGCCAGTAGTGCAGGAAACATGCAGGGTTCAACATACTTTTTTGACCTCTAGACCAGAAGCCTAGGGATTTTACTTCACATATAAACATTGATAGACTGTATCTTAGTTTTCCTAGAAAAGATTGCTAAGTTGTAGGCCAATGATATGACATAAAAATCAAAATGAAAAATTTAAATATCTAATTTAGAGACTTACATGTATATTAGAAAAGAGCCAACAACAAAAGTATAAAAATTGGGGTAATTTTCCCTGCAGGAAATCTGCCAATGATGAAGCCGGACGACATGCAGTATTTTGACAAGCTTCTACAAGATGTTGATGAGGACACTCTGTCGCTAGAAGAACAGAAAGAACGAAAAATCATGAAACTTCTCCTCAAGATTAAAAATGGAACTCCACCAATGAGAAAGGTAGAAATGATACCATGTGACTTCTGAATTCTTGACTTTTTACATCCAAATATTTCTGCATTCTGAACACTTTCTTGGTTCCCAAAATATTGTTTCTAAGTTATATATATTTCTGAATTATGAAATTTCTGAGTTTATGATTTTTGGGAGGGGAGGGGGGGGGGGGGGGGGGCGTAAATGCAGGTTTTATCCACCATAATCTGAAATTTGCACTAAAAAAACTACAATCTTGTTGAAATGGTCACTATTTTTCAGCGATTTCTCAATTACATTTGAAAGAAATTTTTATTGCATCTGAAAAAATGTCATTAAAGGTCTACAGTAATTTTGCACCTTTAGTTATTTACTATATTTACCATTTACCATCAATTTAATGTGATAAAGATATTTGTTTGGTAAGTTTAGTTAATTTTTAGCTCGACTATTCGATAAAAGAATAAGTAGAGCTATTGCAGTCCCCGAGCGTCGGCGTCGGCGTAACCACTTATGTTAAAGTTTTTGTAATAGTTCAAATATTTTCAAAGTCCATAGACATATGGCTTTGAAACTTTGCAGACTTGTTCACCATCATGACGCCAACCTGTAGACAGGAGGAGGTAACTCTATCAAGCATTTTGACAGAATTATGCCTCTTTTTCGACTTAGAATTTATGTTAAAGTTTTTGTAATAGTTCAAATATTTTCAAAGTCCATTGACATATGGCTTTGAAACTTTGCACACTTGTTCACCATCATGACCCCAACCTGTAAACAGGAGGAGGTAACTCTATTAAGCATTTTGACAGAATTATGCCCCTTTTTCGACTTGAATTTCTGTTAAAGTTTTTGTAATAGTTCAAATATTTTCAAAGTCCATTGACATATGGCTTTGAAACTTTACACACTTGTTCACCATTATGACCCCAACCTGGAAACAGGAGGAGGTAACGCTATCAAGCATTTTGACAGAATTATGCCCCTTTTTTGACTTAGAATTTACGTTAAAGTTTTTGTAATAGTTCAAATATTTTCAAAGTCCATTGACATATGGCTTTGAAACTTTGCACACTTGTTCACCATCATGACACCAACCTGTAAACAGGAGGAGGTAACTCTATCAAGCATTTTGACAGAATTATGCCCCTTTTTCGACTTAGAATTTACGTTAAAGTTTTTGTAATACATTTTATTGTAGTTCAAATATTTTCAAAGTCCATTGACATATGGCTTTGAAACTTTGCACACTTGTTCACCATCATGACCCCAACCTGTAAACAGGAGGAAGTAACTGTATCAAGCATTTTGACAGAATTATGCCCCTTTTTTGACTTAGAATTTACATTAAAGTTTTTGTAATACCTCAAATATTTTCAAAATCCATTGACATATGGCTTTGACACTTTGCACACTTGTTCACCATCATTACCTCAACCTGTAAACAGGAGGAGGTAACTGTATCAAGCATTTTGACAGAATTATGCCCCTTTTTTGACTTAGAATTTACATTAAAGTTTTTGTAATAGTTCAAATATTTTCAAAGTCCATTGACATATGGCTTTGAAACTTTGCACACTTGTTCACCATCATGACCCCAACCTGTAAACAGGAGGAGGTAACTCTATCAAGCATTTTGACAGAATAATGCCCCTTTTTCGACTTAGAATTTACGTTAAAGCTTTTGTAATAGTTCAAATATTTTCAAAGTCCATTTACATATGGCTTTGAAACTTTGTACACTTGTTCACCATCATGACCCCAACCTGTAAACAGGAGGAGGTAACTCTATCAAGCATATTTTTTACTATCAAGCACTAAGAATAGTCGAGCGTTGCTGTCCTACCGACAGCTCTTGTTTGCCATAAATTGTTTATCTGAGACTTTTTAAGGCACTATATGGTTGGCAATACATACAGAATAGTAAATGTTCATGGAAAAGTTTTAACAGAGCTTTAAATTTTATAATTCTTTTGATTACAGGCTGCCCTTAGACAGGTAACTGACAAAGCTCGCGAGTTCGGTGCAGGGCCGTTGTTCAACCAGATCCTGCCACTTCTCATGTCGCCCACACTTGAGGATCAGGAGCGTCATTTGTTGGTGAAAGTCATTGATCGTATATTATACAAACTTGACGATCTGGTACGACCATATGTACACAAAATCCTGGTTGTCATAGAGCCGCTCTTGATTGATGAGGATTATTATGCTCGTGTTGAAGGGAGAGAAATTATATCCAATCTGGCTAAGGTATGGTTAAAATGCTCTAAAAGATTTTTCATATCAGTTTTGCAGCAGCTTTTTTAAAAAATTATCAAAACAAATCAGTTGCCCCTCAATACTGTTAGTTTGAATCTTACCAAGAACTTTGAAGAAGCTCTCCAGCTAGCTTACCATCAATTGGTGGTTATATGCAGATGCCTGCTTGTTTCAGAAATAATACACAGAGGAGATCTGATCGATAAAGCTAGAAAATCATAATTGCTGTAACTTGAAAGCCAAAAAACCCCCAAAAAACATAAAATTAGAATATTTTTGTATATAGCAATTTTTTTTTATCCCCCGCCGAAAATTTTCGGCGGAGGATATAGTAATAGTCTCCGTCCGTCCGTCCGTCCGACCTTCCGTCCGTCCGTCCTTCCGTCCGAAATTTTTGTCCGGAGCATATCTCTAAAAGTATTTGAGTTATCAACTTGAAACTTCATAGGTAGATAGACCTCATTGAGGAGGAGTGCAGTGCACAAGAATGATAACTCTACCTTGCATGATTTTTGAGTTATTGCCCTTTGTTATTTTTCAAAATTGATTTTTGTCCAGAGCATAACTCCAAAAGCCTATGAGATATTAACATGAAACTTCATAGGTGCATAGATCTCACTCAGGAGGTGTGCAGTGCACAAGAATGATAACTCTTTCTTTCATAATTTTTGAGTTATTGCCCTTTGTTATTTTTCATACCTAATTTTTCACCTGAGTGGAGCATAACTCAAAAAGTGTTTGAGATATCAACATGAAATGTCATAGAAGGATAGATCTTATTGAGGAGAAATGTATTGCGCAAGAATGATAACTCTTCCCTATACAATTTTTGAGTTATTGCCCTTTGTTGTTTTTTTCATGCTATTTTGTCCAGAGCTTATCTGAAAAAGTATTTGAGGTATCATCTTGAAACTTCATAGGTGGATGGATCTCATTGAGGAGGAGTGCAGTGCTAAAGAATGATAACTCTGCCCTGCATTATATTTGAGTTATTGCCCTTTGTTATTTTTCAAAATTACTTTTTGTCCAGAGCATAACTCAAAAAGCCTTTGAGATATCAAAATGAAACTTCATAGGTGCATAGATCTCACTCAGGAGGTGTGCACTGCACAAGAATGATAACTGTACCTTTTATAATTTTTGAGTTAACGCCCTTTGTTATTTTTCATACTTAATTTTTCAATTCAATTTTTTTCTCAAAAAGTATTTGAGGTATCAACTTGAAACTTCATACGTGGATAGATTTTACTGAGGAGGGATGCAGCACACATGGATGATAACCTACCCTGCATTATTTTTCAGTTATTGCCCTTTGTTATTTTCAGCCATCAGTATTCACATAGGTTTCAAATCTGTAATCACTATAGCCATCAGTTTTCATTACCAAAAGACCTCTTAAAATGGAATTATTCTGCTCTACTACATATACATTCTTCCAATGAGCAAACACATTCGGCGGGGGATGGCCATGTTGACATGGCTCTTGTTTAATTCAATGTTTAATAAGTGTATAATCTATAGGATTACTGAGCTGCCTTAATAAACATTATAGAATTTATTTATATCACTTCGCTTTCTTTAAAATTGGATTTGAATGCATGTTTCCTTTATGAAATATAAAGTCTTCCATGTGCTAAAGCTACCTAACTAACATTTAAATATCAGATTTTGAACTTAACCTTTGTTCATTTGCAAGTAATGGTGGTGTCACTTCGAAACCACCTTCAGTATTTATTCATTTATTATATCTAAAAGAAAAAAAAATGTAACATTTATATTAATTGGTCGGTTGTTTTCTTTCAGGCTGCTGGTTTAGCCACCATGATCTCCACAATGAGACCTGATATAGACAACATGGACGAGTATGTCCGTAACACAACAGCCCGAGCCTTCGCTGTGGTGGCCTCAGCTCTCGGCATACCATCTCTACTACCTTTCTTGAAAGCTGTGTGTAAGAGTAAGAAATCGTGGCAGGCTAGACATACCGGTATCAAGATTGTACAACAGATCGCTATCCTGATGGGATGTGCCATATTACCACATCTTAAATCACTTGTAGAAATTATTGAGCATGGTAAATTTGTTTATCCCTTATCACTCTAAATTTCTTAAATGAACTTGCCCATTATTCAATTCTGAACAAAACCATTCATCATTTTTAGCTTGTCTATTTCAAAGAAAAAGTCAAGCTATAATGATTGTTGGGTTGTTGTTGTTTTTGTGCAAAACCCATAATGAGGCCCATTATTCAAACATGTTAGAAGTTATCAGCATCAAACTTGGAATACCATCGGGCAAAATTTTGAAAGGAATATTTTTGGAATTATGTCCCTTTTTAACTTGGGATTTTTAACAGACGTGCATTAACACTGCATGCGGTGCTCTTATTTCTGTCTGTCATACTGTCAGTAACTAAACTGACAAAACAAGGAACTGTGAGGGCATTGTGTACTATTTCGATTTTTTTCTAGTTTTAAACATTGCGTTATAATATTTGAATTACCTTCAGGTCTTGTGGATGAACAACAAAAAGTAAGGACAATTACAGCTTTAGCTTTGGCTGCCCTGGCTGAGGCAGCTACTCCATATGGTATTGAGTCCTTTGACAGTGTCCTCAAGCCCTTGTGGAAGGGTATTAGACAGCATAGAGGAAAGGTATGGCTGAATTATTTCCTAAATTTTGTTTCGGCTTTACTGCTCTTATCTTTATCCTTGTTCATTGTTATTGGTAGTTTTTTCCTCAGCAAAATGAATTCTTGCCATTTACTGAACCGATGTTACATAAAGAAACTGTATTTTAAAGCATTTCTTTATGGAATTTTGCCTTCTATTTATTATGCTATGGACAAATAAAGAATTTCAAAACTACTGTTTTATATCTCGATAAGCAATTTTGGATATTTTTGAGTTATGTCAATATATATTATTGTTTTCAGGGTTTAGCTGCTTTCTTGAAAGCTATCGGTTACTTGATCCCGTTAATGGATGCCGAGTACGCTAACTACTACACGAGAGAAGTCATGTTGATTCTGATCCGAGAGTTTCAATCACCCGACGAGGAAATGAAGAAGATCGTGTTGAAAGTCGTAAAACAGTGCTGCGCAACAGATGGTGTTGAACCTCAGTACATCAAAGAAGAAATCTTGCCCCCATTTTTCAAGCATTTCTGGAACCAGAGGATGGCGCTCGACCGGAGAAATTACCGACAGGTTGTCAAGAGATACAGTATTAGATATCCCCGTTGTAAACATTTTTATCCAAAATGTCACTCGCAGTTTCAGAGAGTTATAAGAGACAATGATAGATTTTGTTGTGCTGATTTTTTTAAGAGCAATGCAAGATCCTTATTAAGTCCAAGGTTTGAGAATTTTTTGTTAGAAGAATTGAAAGCTCTTTTTGATATAATACAGATGAAAGAAAAGTGAAAATAATTTAGTGTATGTAATACAAATTAATGAAAAATGATTACTTAAAATTTTAAATTAATATTTTAAGTAAACATTTCTAAATCAAGTTAAGAGACTGGATAGTATGTTGGCAGTTATGTATTTATAATGACATTTTAAGATAATTATTAGCTCATATATTCTTGCTCAAAGATATTTTAAAAAAACCCACAAAATAATACATACTTATATATTAAAGATAGATTTTTGATGCATTGTTTAACATTTTAACAAGGGATGTATTGCAGATGAAGAGCAGTGAAGGCTGACTTCTAGATCAGACTTGTATATTGTGTTATAAAGCTTTTGCATATTTTCGTATTGAAGACATCAGAAAAACAGACTTTCCTTTATAAACAAAAAATGATAATAATTAGTAACTAAGCTATTGATCCTGTTGTAAAAATTATGCCTTTTATGTGTTATTTGCTTATATTCAAGTTACGTTTTATATAAAGGTTTAAGTAGTTTTGAATAGTACAGTTATTAACTTTACTTTTCTTACCATGTTTCATTGTTTAAATTTCTTACAGTTTGAGTATTTTTTATATTGTTTGTATGTATTGTATATTATTGAAAATAAATGAAATTAACCCAAACTTTTTTATCTTTCTCCGTGCACACACAGCTTGTGGACACAACAGTGGAGATAGCAAACAAAGTTGGTGCGGCCGAAATCATAGGACGTGTGGTTGACGACCTTAAAGATGAAGCGGAACAGTACCGTAAGATGGTAATGGAGACAATTGAGAAAGTCATGGCTAACCTTGGTGCCGCAGACATTGACTCTCGTCTTGAGGAACAGTTGATTGACGGTATCTTGTATGCCTTCCAGGAACAGACCACTGAGGTATGTCTATTTTTTATGTGAGGAAGCTGTCAAGCTATCATACGGAACGTAGGTGATTCTACTCATGTGCCCGTTTGTGCCTGAAATAATGTTTGAAGGGGCACCTGAGGTCTTCCACCAGTAAAATTGGAAAGTTGCTATATGACCTAAAATGTGTTGGTGGGACGTAAAACCCAACCAAAACGAAAAGAATGTCTACTTTTTATGTATACAAGAATGTATGGTTGAAATTCCATATTATGAATTAGTTATATTAGGGTTATTTTTAAAATATGTCTTATTTTGAAGATCAATAACACATGTAACTACTCTTTTAAAGTTGATTTAACATCACTTTAGCTTAAATTGTATTCTATTTATATGTCTTTTCTTGCCTTTTATCTAACTGTCATTTTCATATTTTCTACATAACCATATTTTACAGGATGTAGTTATGTTGAATGGTTTTGGCACAGTGGTAAATGCGTTGGGTAAGCGTGTGAAACCTTACCTGCCCCAGATCTGTGGTACAATCCTGTGGCGTCTCAACAACAAGTCGGCTAAAGTCAGACAACAGGCGGCAGATCTTATATCTAGAATCGCAATTGTCATGAAGACATGTCAAGAGGTACACCTTTACACCTAATCTGCTAAACTTGTGATATGAATTGTCCTGCTTTCAATTCGGAACAGTCCATTACAATTCTAATGAGATTTCAATAACAAAATACAAAATTGCACTACAAACAGTATAGAGTTTGGTCAGGCTTCACTGACGTGATGTGCAGGCTAGCTTGGCTCAGTACTTGCGGCAAATACTAATATGTCTTTGGTCCAGAAGGTTAAATTTAGTATGTCAGTTCTATTACTGAAGCAAAAATGTTTTTAATTTGGTATTTTAGGAGATTTGAATAAAATATTTTAAGAGTTTATTGGTGTAGTGATCAAACATTTACGATGTTACCTTGAATAGTTATAAAGATGTTCCCTTGAATGGATTGTTGTAAAGCAAGTATATTATACTGCTACATGGTTTCTGTATTAAATTGGTCACTTGTGCATAGCACTTTTTATTTGGTGGTTCTACTCGGGTGCCCGTTTGTGACTGAAATAATGCACGGGAGGGCACATGAGGTCTTCCTTCTCCAGTAAAGCTGGAATATTATCATATCACCTATACTGTACACTGTGACGTAAAACCAAATAAAAAAACAAAAACTTTTCATTTGGTGTGTAACAATAAGGAATATTTTGTTTGTTGCACTAAGTGTATAATATTTAAAGCAAAATATTCAATAGTTATTTATAAAAAAAAATAAAGAATATGTTAATGAATTGGAGGGATGAATGATTTTTTTCTGCCTGTACTGCTTGATTTTGAATAAAAGTTCATAAAGAAAGAACAACCTGTCAATAGGAATAATGAAACCGCGGAGTCAGACTCAGTCACTCTATAATGTTGGCTGACCAACTTTAAAAATCTTTGATCATGATATTTATATTTAAGGTCAATTCTATTCTAATTAAATTTCAGAGCAACAAAACTGAATAAAGTTTAATGTATGTATGTTTTTATATGTTACAGGAAAAGTTAATGGGTCATTTAGGTGTGGTCCTGTACGAGTACCTCGGAGAAGAGTACCCTGAAGTACTGGGTAGTATCCTAGGAGCCTTGAAGGCAATCGTTAATGTTATTGGTATGACCAAGATGACACCCCCCATTAAAGATCTTTTACCCAGACTAACACCTATCCTTAAAAACAGGTAAAAACTTGTGTTCTTCATAGTAATACTTTGTATAAATGATGTGATTATTGAAAGTAATTGTCCTCAGGTCTAGGGGCGGATTAAATTAATTTAATTAAGTCAAGGCAAAGTTTGATCCTAAATTTAAAATTCTAACAGAGATATTGAAGTTATCATATGATTAACCCTTTCTCTTATTAACATGAATAATTTCTAACCTGCCTGGTAGCCACTTTAGTATTAAGTGCAGAGTCATTTCACATTGTTCTGGGTGAACAGTGTTCTGGGGGGTATAATTAGTATTATTTTATTGTGACAAATTAAGTCATGGTAAAAAACTACTTTAATAGTCAAAGATGTTTATTGGTTCTAACAGGTTGTGGATTTTGCTTGAAATGCTGCCATGAGATGTTTCTTTGATCACCAGAAAACCTGGAACTGTGCCATAGAGAATTAACAACAATCTGATAATTTTGATGCTATGATATGCTTTACAGTTCTTTTTTTTCCCCACAAGTTATGCCACAAAGGAACAAAGTGGAGAGTAGCCTATATTCATAATGAAAACTTTTTGTTAATTTGAATTTGATTGTGAATGTTTATATTACAGACATGAAAAAGTACAGGAGAACTGTATTGATCTTGTTGGTCGTATAGCAGATCGTGGAGCCGAGTATGTGTCCGCTAGAGAATGGATGAGAATCTGTTTTGAACTGTTGGAACTTCTTAAAGCCCACAAGAAAGCCATCAGAAGAGCTACTGTCAACACATTTGGTTATATTGCAAAAGCTATTGGGTTAGTATGGGTTTTAATGTTTTTCATTCATTCTTCTTTTTGGTTTATACAGAATTTATTTTAGTACGATTGTGTAGGTAGCTATAAGCTTATAGACACAGTTTCGAATCCGTTCCTGGAACCAACCAGTACTGAGCAATGAGTGTAAAGTTCCTTGCTTAAGGAAACAAGGACTTGCCCCTGACAGGGTTTGAACCCATGTGGCTAGCGATCATTAGATTACTACCACTCGGCCATGCCGCCATTATTCTTTTTATAAAAAACATATCTGAAAGAAGTTTTTGAACTTATTGACTGCAATTGAGCTAAATGATGTCTAGATTTCAATTTTGTAACTTTAATTTACACTACCATATAATTTTGTTTTCGTTGATTTGACTAATAAATTTTGCAACATTGCTCCTTAAAATCAAGTATCCCTTAAGCTAAATTCCGCCCATTCAACATGTATTGTAATTAAAACTATTGATATGGCCAAAAAGAACTTTAATTTTGTTCCAGTTACCATTACTAAACTGTTTCAAAGACATAACATTTATCTTTACAACACATGCTATTCTTGCTGATTTCAAATGCCTGTTTAATAATTCAAATGTTTATTTGATTCTTGTAATGAGTATATTTTTAATGTATCAGCCTGGAATAAGATCTTAAGTTATATGATTGATGAAGAGAAAAAATATTGTCTGTTTGAAGTTATGTTTTTAGCTCACCTGTCACAAAGTGACAGGGTGAGCTTTTGTGATCGCTTTTCGTCCGGCGTCCGTCCGTCGTCCGTCCGTAAACTTTTACTTTAAATCTCCTCATAAACCACTAAGCCAATTTCATTCAAACTTCACAGGAATGTTCCTTTGGTGGTCACCTTTAAAAATTGTTCAAAGAATTTAATTCCATGCAGAACTCTGGTTGCCATGGCAACCGAAAGAAAAAACTTTAAATATCTTCTTTTAAAAAACCCTTAGAGCTAGAGCTTAGATATTTTGCATGAAACATCTTCTAGTGAGTGTCTACCAAGTTTGTTCAAATAAAATCCCTGGGGTTAGAATTGGCCCCGCCCCAGGGGGTCATTGATTTTCCCTATATGCATATAGTAAAAACTTAAAAATTCTTCTTTTAAAGAACCCAAAGAGCTAGAGCTAAGATATTCAGCATGAAACATCTTCTAATGAGTGTGTACCAAGTTTGTTCAAATAATAGCCCTTGGGTCAAAATTGTCCCCGCCCCAGGGGGTCATTGATTTTCCCTATATGCATATAGTAAAAACTTACAAAATCTTCTTTGAAAGAACTCAAAGAGCTAGAGCTAAGATATTCAGCATGAAACATCTTCTAATGGGTGTCTACCAAGTTTGTTCAAATAATAGCCCTGGGGTCAAAATTGGCCCCGCCCCGGGGTCATTGATTTTCCTTATATGTGTATAGCAAAAACTTAAATAATCTTCTTTGAAAAAAACCCAAATAGCTAGAGTTTAGATATTAAGCATGAAACTTCTTCTAGTGTGTGTCTCCAAAGTTTGTTCAAATAAAAGCCCTGGGGTGAAAATTGGCCCGCCCCCAGGGGGCATTTATTTTGCCTATATGCACATAGTAAAAACTTAAAAAATCTTCTTTGAAAAACCCAAATAGCTAGAGTTTAAATATTAAGCATAAAACATCTTCTAGTAAGTGTCTACAAAGTTTGTTCAAATAAAAGCCCTTGGATCAAAACTGGCCCCGCCCAAGGGGTGTCATTGTTTTTAACTATATGTGTGTAGTAAAAACTTAAAAAGCTTCTTTTTTAAAAAACCCAATGAGCGAGAGCTTAGATGTTTAGCATGAAATATCTTCTTATGGATGTCTACCAAGTTTGTTCAAATAAAAGCCCTTGGTTGAAAATTGACCCTGCGGGGGGGGGGGGGGGGGTGAGAACATTGTTTTTCATTACATGTGTGTAGTAAAAACAAACTTAACATTGTGTAACATCTTCTAATGAGTGTCTTCAAAGTTTGTTCAAATAAAAGCCCTGGGGTTTAAACTGGCCCCGCTCCGGGGGCCTTTATACAGGTGAGCGACCTCAGGGCCATCATGGCCCTCTTGTTATATTTTATTCTACACAGAATAAAACAAATGCATTCAATTAATGAGAAAAATGTAGAAATGCATATTGTTATATTAAAGTATTATAAATATTGAATTATTCTCCATTCCAGTCCACATGACGTGTTAGCCACATTACTTAACAATCTTAAGGTACAGGAACGACAGAATCGTGTGTGTACAACAGTTGCCATAGCAATTGTAGCAGAAACATGTTCACCGTTCACAGTGCTACCTGCTTTAATGAATGAATATCGTGTACCTGAACTGAACGTACAAAATGGTGTGCTTAAATCTCTATCTTTTATGTTTGAATATATTGGTGAAATGGGAAAAGACTATATTTATGCTGTAACACCTTTATTGGAGGACGCCTTAATGGACAGGTAAGTGATGTTGAAAATTATCTCCTAATTATGCCCCCATTTCGAAGAAAAGGGGGTATATTGCTTTGCACTTGTCGGTCCGTCGGTCTGTCGGTCCGTCGGTCCATAGACCAAATGGTTTCCGAGTGATAACTAAAGAACCCTTAGGCCTAGGAACTTCAAACTTGGTATGGTGATTGATCATGACCAGTAGATGACCCCTATTGATTTTGGGGTCAAGGGGTCAAAGGTCAAGGTCACATTGACCTTGAAAGCAAAAACGGTTTCCGATCAATAACTAAAGAATCTTAAGGCCTAGGAACTTCAAACTTGGTATGGTGATTGGTCATGACCAGTAGATGACCCCTATTGATTTTGGGGTCAAAGGTCAAGGTCACATTGACCTTGAAAGCAAAAACGGTTTCCGATCAATAACTAAAGAACCTTAAGGCCTAGGAACTTCAAACTTGGTATGGTGATTGGTCATGATCAGTAGATGACCCCTATTGATTTTGGGGTCAAGGGGTCAAAGGTCAAGGTCACATTGACCTTGTAAGCAAAAACGGTTTCCGATCAATAACTAAAGAACCTTAAGGCCTAGGAACTTCAAACTTGGTATGGTGATTGGTCATGATCAGTAGATGACCCCTATTGATTTTGGGGTCAAGGGGTCAAAGGTCAAGGTCACATTGACCTTGAAAGCAAAAACGGTTTCAGATCATTAACTAAAGAACCTTAAGGCCTAGGAACTTCAAACTTGGTATGGTGATTGGTCATGATCAGTAGATGACCCCTATTGATTTTGGGGTCAAGGGGTCAAAGGTCAAGGTCACATTGACCTTGTAGGTAAAAACGGTTTCCAATCAATAACTAAAGAACCTTAAGGCCTAGGAACTTCAAACTTTGTATGATGATTGGTCGTGACCAGCAGATGACCCCTATTGAGTTTTGGGTCAAGAGGTCAAAGGTCAAGGTCATGACCAGTAGATACTTTATAACCCTTATTAATTGTTTGATCACTGGGTCAGAAGTCATGCATAATAACCTTATCACATGACTAATTGGCTGCTGATAGGGGGCATACATGTTTTACAAACATATCTTGTTTATTTAGTGTCAGTCATTTTTTTGGGCGATTGGGAACCAAACTTCCCTTTTCTTTTAATGCCATAATCACTCCTGTTTAAACACATCTAAGAAATAACTTTTTATGAAAATAAAAAATAATTTTATGTTGAAATCTGTATTTTAATGTTTGAGTGTTGAATTTTACTGCAGCCTGTTCTTTTTAGAGGCATTCTTTAGTTTTGATTTTATCAGTTTATTTTCTGTAGTCTTCAGGAATAAAACACATGTTGCCAGCAAATAAATGACTACAACACAGGTGATTTGTTTTGTCCTACTTTACAATTAAAACTTGGAGGTCACTTAATGATCTTAATAGTGCTTTTCTAAATAAGAGTCTAAGACAGTATTGTTAAAATAATTTTAGCTCTATTAACATAATGGAGTATATGTGCAAAGAATATTGATATGTTTACAGAGATCTGGTACACAGACAAACTTCAATGTCAGCAATACAGCACATGGCACTGGGTGTGTTTGGTTTTGGGTGCGAGGATGCACTGGTCCATTTACTGAACTACGTCTGGCCAAATGTATTCGAAACCTCCCCCCATGTGGTTCAGGCTTTCATGGGTGCAATAGAGGGAATGAGAGTTGGTATCGGACCTTCAAAAGTATTGCAGTATGCGTTACAGGTAAATTATAAATATATTTATTATCTTGATAACAAAATATCTTTGTTGCCAAGTTTTCAAGGTTGCTCCACTTCTTTGGTAATGTTTTATGTTCCAATGCCTTCATGTATAGAAACACTTAAGAAAAAAAAAAGAATAGGAACCACAATATGCGTTTGAATGTATCAAGTATCCCATCGAAGTCGTAAGAGGCGACTAAATGAGTTCAAACTACTGGAGTCTATGCATCTCTTAACTTCAGCAGGTGAGGTGGTTTTGACCCCTGATGGTAACACCTGAGGTTAGTATAATCTGCAGAAAAAAGATAATAATTTACAGTTTAAAAAAAAGAGTTAGTATGCTACTGTGATTTAAAACCAAACATGTACTTCAGTCAGAACATGATTGTGTATTCTTAACTCTGTAGTAACATTAGTTTGGTCTCATCCAAAATATGCTTGTGTTCTTTTGTCAGTGGTTTAATATACAGTCAGTATAAATGTTTTTAAAACTGAATTACTTAATGCTAAATGTAAAATGACAAAAAATGTGAGATGGTATATATCATGACATTTTTTAAGCTCAACACATTTACAGTATAATGTTAATATTTGTTATGATTATTTTATATGTATATTTATTATAATTATTTGTCTTTTCAGGGCCTGTTTCATCCAGCACGAAAGGTTCGAGATGTTTATTGGAAAGTTTATAATACTGTATATATTGGAGCTCAGGATGGAATGATACCAGCATATCCCAGAGTTCCTAATGATGCTAAAAATAACTTTCTCAGATACGAACTGGACTATGTATTGTGATCATTCAATTTTGACAAAGTCATTGTGAAACTCATTGATCATATTGTAAAAATGTGGGCGTGTTTTGTTCTTATTATTTTCATAAAATGGAGGTGGAGCAAATATGGAGGCGTGTTTTTTTTGTGTGAAATGAATGCTAATGTGCATCTTTGATTTTAAGCCTAGAAAATGTACTGAAAAAAGTGAAGCGCAAAAATTTAGTTCTAATTGCAGAAGCACATATATATATAACGAGAATAAGGTTAAGAATATTCATTGCTCATGGTGACAAAATCTATAAAACAAATTGAGATGAATGTTTATTGATACTTACAGATACTTTAATTTAATGACCAAAAAAAATCAAAATTCTCATTTACCATGATACTTTTAAACATGACTGATTTTTATTTTCGGAAAGTATACTTCAAGACGAAAATATTTAACATTTACTATATGTAGAATAATATTGTGTTACATCACTCATTGGCCTTTTTCAGTGTTTTTGTTACTAAATTCCAAAATTACAAAAAGTCAAACAAAGGGAAGCAAGAACAATACTTGATTTTTGAAGAAGAAACTCATTTCTGCCATCATTCTCTATAGATAAACTGTTGGTCAATAAACATCAGTCTTACGCAATTAGTTGTTGAATTTAGCAGGAAACTCAAATGTACATTTAATAATTAAAATTGTACTGATTTACTTTGAAGATCTTGATGTTAGTTGACTTTTTTACCAACTATCTTAGATCCATACAAATTACAACAATATTAGCCATAAGACAAAGCTTTGGGGACTAAGTCTAAGGCTTATTATACATGTATCTTTGGCATAATTAGTTCTTAACATTTATAAAGTTACAAAAAGGAATATAGTTAATCCTCATTGTGCCAATGATTCCATTCCTCAACCTTGTAGGACAATCTGTTATTATTTCTAACTTATATTCCATTTCACTGAATTATGAATTTAGTTTTGTCCAATGTCATTTACAGATAAATGATGTAATATTGGGCCAGGTAAAAGTTAATCTTTGAATTATGGAATATGCTCTTTAAAATTCTCAATCATGAATAAACATTACAGAAGCATCATTAGTTTTATTTTTATTAAAACTATAGCAGATTTGTTTGATTCTACATAAAGCAGTTATAAGGCATGTGCATTTTCAGCTCGACTATTCAATAAGAATAAGTAGAGCTATTGCAGTCACCCGAGCGTCGGCGTAACCACTTATGTTAAAGTTTTTGTAATAGTTCAAATATTTTCAAAGTCCATAGACATATGGCTTTGAAACTTTGCACACTTGTTCACCATCATGACCCCAACCTGTAGACAGGAGGAGGTAACTCTATCAAGCATTTTGACAGAATTATGCCCCTTTTTCGACTTAGAATTTACGTTAAAGTTTTTGTAATAGTTCAAATATTTTCAAAGTCCATTGACATATGACTTTGAAACTTTGCACACTTGTTCAACATCATGACCCCAACCGGTAAACTGGAGGAGGTAACTCTATCAAGCATTTTGACAAAATTATGCCCCTTTTTCGACTTAGAATTTACGTTAAAGTTTTTGTAATAGTTCAAATATTTTCAAAGTCCATTGACATATGGCTTTGAAACTTTGCACACTTGTTCACCATCATGACCCCAACCTGGAAACAGGAGGAGGTAACTCTATCAAGCATTTTGACAGAATTATGCCCCTTTTTCGACTTAGAATTTACGTTAAAGTTTTTGTAATAGTTCAAATATTTTCAAAGTCCATTGACATATGGCTTTGAAACTTTGCACACTTGTTCACCATCTTGACCCCAACCTGTAAACAGGAGGAGGTAACTCTATCAAGCATTTTTTTTACTATCAAGCACTAAGAATAGTCGAGCGTTGCTGTCCTACCGACAGCTCTTGTTTAAACGCCCGAAAGAATTTTGCGTATATTGTTATGCATCTGGTTGTCCGTCTGCTACCAATTTTGTGTCTAGTCTGTTTATTTGAATGATGGAAGGAAATCAAAATTCTTGGAAGAAATATTACCGAATTGAGACGATATGCAGAGCACAGGTTTGACCATCCTCCAGTCAAGTCACACTTGGGCATTATATGTGGATTTAAAATTTCGTTTCCGCTCTATCTTTTGAACCGATGAAATGTTAACCATAATGAGATGAAGTGCAGAACGCAATAGAAAGTTGTAGGGTCTAAACCTTCCAGACAGAATAAACACAGTTTTAACCTTTCAATTTAATGTATTATGGGTAGAATCTGATTATACTCTACATAAATGACTCATATAATATTACAAACATTGCTATAATATTTCAAAGAGTAGCTGAAACTACTCGGAAAAAAATATTTGCTTAATATGTATATCCTCTCATCAAATACACGGCATCAGTTACCATACATGTATATTATATACTATTTGGTAAGTCATTCCAATCTTAAATGGGGTTAAAGAGTCGATCTGTGATATTAACGACTAAGCTGGCAGTGTGAGGACAGTTTTGTCTTGCAATTAGATAAGTCACCGATATCTCCAGCGAATGACATTATAATAGGTTCCATAGCGTCATACTTATATCTTCAAGCAGTAAACATCTCTAATCAAACACGTAGAAGTCACTACGTCCTCATAAGCTAATTTCCGTCGCGACGGCATTACCGCACTACAATCTGATCACAATCAATACTGTCGCATGTCACCGTTAACGGTAATCTTCAAACATGAATACGCCCAACACGTACGTCGGATGATATTAACAACTCAGATTACGTCCAATTTCAATGATTGTATAGCAAATACGGATTTTTTCTGAAACGCATGACGTCACAAACGGCAAGCACCATTGACTGTAGACTGTGAAATCAAACTGTAAATGCAACTTCTATAAAGTTAATGTTATTACTTGTTCTAATTACTTTTCTCTATGTATGACATCACCAGTTTATAGCGTGTTTGGATTATCATTACCAGTTTTATGGTATTTTTTTTGAGAGAAATGAGATACATGTATCCGTTTTACCGTTATGCCAAAAATGTTCTTACGTCATTTACTTTTTTTTATATATTCAAAATTCTCTATCTTGGTGAAGATATACTGCATTTATCTATAAGTCATAACGAATGTAGCATTATATGGATAACTATATGTATATATGGATAACTCGTGTCTATCTGTTACTCATTGATGTATTATATCGGGGCGGGGAAACCAGACTGACATTTACGTAAAATAGATAAGAACGTCCAAAATTGCTTGAATTCCATTCTCACGTTGTCGGTACCTTTCGTGACCGCTTTATCGTAATCAAATTTGTTAATGACTGTTAATAAGGACTGTCTTTGTAGCGTATTCAAATAATGAAGTTTCTGCACATGTTTTAGTAATGGATTTCTGTGAAGTACCGATTCCATAGTTTTAGAATCCCAGAATGCCTGTCACTTAGTAATGTTTTCGGAGAACACAACTTAAGATTCTTGAGGAACGAATTTTGTTTTTCTCGTTTAGGGCACTCGCATTACGTTACTTGTGGACCATTCGCCGCTTTTCATAGAATTATAAGAATGTTACACATTGAAGGATCGTTAGAACATTTGCATGATATTAAACCATTATTTTGTTTAAATGTTGAATACTGCTGAAGCCAGTTTTACAGAGCATGAACGGTAGCTTTCAATTTTGCGATACAACAGCATGATTCAAGAATACCTAAAGATAAAATAAATATTTTCATAAGTTCACAATACAGATATTAACGCTCTTGCATCATCCAGTAAAGGTGGTACTAGCAAAAAAAGTTGGGTTTTTTTATTTTTTTTTTCAGCAGTTTAAAAGTTATGGAGCGGACATGACACAAAAGTGTTACGGACAACAGATGGACAGACGGGCCAACATTTGGGGTTTTATGTGCCCTTTCTTTGATCTTTATGTGGCATTTTCCCCCATAAACCAGTAAAATTACCACATAAACCAGTCGGTTTATGGGATTTCCTTTTTTTTAACTAAAATTTTGGACGGAATGAAGCTCATAGACCATTGAATGTTCGCCCAGACAGACGGACGGACAAACTGACAGACGGAGGTCATTCCTATTATCCCCTCCCATCTATGCGGCAGGGGATTAAATAAAGATGTAGATATTGTCAACAACAACAGAAATATATTTTTTTCGTGAAATTCTAGATCTATCCTTATATGGAATTAGACAATAATTTTTGCCGATTTAAACAAAACATTTGTAACGTATTTACGTGCATAGCTGTTTTATTTAACTAGTATTCAGTTAAATAAATCTATAGCACTTGTTATAAAATACATCAGGACAAACGTCGTATTGATTTGTGAAATGATGCCACCATGGTACTTATTTTCATTGCCGAAGTACCAGTTTCATTGACCCTATATATGTTAAAGAATAGTTCTACCACAATGATTTAAACTATCAAAGGTGACCTACTTTTATTTTGGATTCCAATAAAGTTACCTTTTCCGATAGGGAATGACATAGAGTATCAACTAAATATTTTTCATGAATTTTTCATACCAACTTTTATTTGATTTACAGAATGGTATTCAATGAGCCCTTTTTCAGTGGCCCCTTTCTAAATACCGAGCAATAGGAAATAGTAATACAAATTATGAGATAACCTATTTTAAGTTTAAACATGTGTCACGATAAAAAGGGGTTTGCAAGCGAATTAGACGTTAACTTAATGCACTCAATTTACTTAACGCCAGGATGGATCGAATTGCAACAATGTTCACTGTCTTTTTACTTTTTTGGAACTATTTCGAAGTACAGTCTTTTCTAACAAGGTATGTTTCTTTCTTTCTTTGCTTTCACATGTTTATGTGTGTCGAAATATATACGAGTACAAGCAGCAACATCTAAAAATTTAAAACTGCTAACTCTTTGCTTAAATTTCAGCGATTGTACTGCAATTGATGATTGTTTTAATAAACTCTTACAGAATCTGAATAAACCAACAATTCAAGGAGTCCTAAATAGCAGCAAGAAAGCTTTATTCAATTTTGAGATCATTGTTTCTATTATCCGAGATCATTGATTGTAACTGTTTAAGGGCATTTGCAGCTTTCTTCGTAAGGGACGTCCGTGTTCGAGTTGTTAAGGTCGTTGACAAACCATTTGCCCCTAACCGCTTTGGGCTCAAATCCCGACAGGGACTTTAGATCCTTATTGTGAATAAACTATCCAGTTAGCTTACGGAACGTCGGTGGTTCTACTCAGGTACACGATACTGCATGGAAGGGCACTTAAGGTATCTGTCCTGGAAAGTCGCTATATGACTTATATTGTATTAGTGCGATGTAAACCCCAAGAAAAACTTTAATTGTAACTAGAGAATTTCTGTTAATCAATTTCAGGAGTCAACTCCTTACCAATTTAACAAATAGTGAGACTTACGATCGATGTTTCTCAGCGGATTATGACAAAGGTATGTTCTTTATTGTATTGACTTTACTAGCTGAGATATTTTGATACACTTTTTTGAGTCAGTCTTTTCGCGTTATCATTCAGGGTTTTTTTGTGTGTGAAAAATGGGACTTCAAAATATTTTTTCGAGACTTTTATATTATTTTATAGAAGTCTATAACAATAAGATTGTGTGCTTACTGATAAGAGTTTTCAGATGAAACAAAATTGTGTGCTAAAGTTCACATTATTCACACACCTCAGTTGTTTTTCAGTTTTGTCATTTTTATGTGTTGTTATAATGATTTATGTATTTATATGTATATTTATATTCTAATATTGTGATATAGATTTTTCATCTCTTATAACTCCATGCTTGAATAGCATTCTGATAACATCGTGTATATGTCTATACAATGATGAGATGTAAATGAAGATCACTACTACTGCTGCTGCTACTGACTACTGCTACTGACTACTGCCACTGCTGCTGCTACTGACTACTGCTACTGACTACTGCTACTCTGAGTACTGCTGCTGCTACTGACTACTGCTACTGACTACTGCCACTGACTACTGCTACTGACTACTGCTACTGACTACTGCTACTGACTATTGCTACTGACTACTGCTACTGACTTCTGACACTGCTGCTTCCACTGAATACTGACACTGCTGCTACTACTGACAAATGCTACTGCTGCTACTGCTGACTGACTACTGCTACTAACTACTGCTACTGACTACTAACTACTGCTACTGACTTCTCCTACTGACTACTGCTACTCTGAGTACTGCTGCTGCTACTGACTACTGCTACTGACTACTGCCACTGACTACTGCTACTGACTACTGCTACTGACTACTGACTACTGCTACTGACTACTGCTACTGACTACTGCTACTGACTACTGCTACTGACTACTGTTACTGTTTACTGCTACTGACTTTTGCTGATGCTACTGACTACTGCTACTGACTTCTGACACTGCTGCTTCCATTGAATACTGACACTGCTGCTACTACTGACAAATGCTACTGCTGCTACTGCTGACTGACTACTGCTACTAACTACTGCTACTGCTACTGACTACTAACTACTGCTACTGACTTCTCCTACTGACTTCTGCTACTCAATACTGCTACTCTGACTTTTGCTACTGCTTACTGACTACTGCTACTGACTACTGCTACTGACTTCTGACTACTGCTACTGACTTCTGCTTCTGCTACTACTACTACTACTACTACTACTACTACTGCTACTACTACTGTTTCTCCTTACTTATACTTCGTGCCCGAGTGGTTAAGTTTTATTACTTTGAACCACTTGCCTTTCACAGCTGTGTATTCGAATCCAGCATTGGACTTTGTATTCTTTTATGTGAGTAAGCTATCAAGCTTTTTTAGGGAAGGTCAAAAGTTATACTCAGTTCCTGCTCTGGTCTTAAATAATGCTCCCGAGGTAATCCTCCACAATAAAAGTTGGCATGTTGCAAAATGGCATTATCATTGCCAGTGTACCAAACTAGAAACTTTTTTAAATTGACATTTCAATTTTCATGTCTCTTCATTGAACTTTCGTATTTCTATTAAATTGATAAATCATATGTGTACCTATCTGCTCGGTGTAATATAGTACTAAAATGTTAAAGTGCCAACTTTTGTAGTCTGTAATTATTATTGTTTAGGTAAACACATTGAACAGTTTATGATAAATTAAGTTTCGATTGTATTGCTTATTTGACAAAACCGATGAATTAGTCATCTGTGTCGAATAAATGAACTTAAACATACGTGTAAAAGTATCAAAGCGGGAAAATGTAATTCGTAAATTGTCAAAAAAAAAAATGTAACACTGTAATAACTTTTGTTATTTTCTTAAGGCTGCATGTAAAAAGTTTCAATATTCTGTATGGTGTCCAAGGGCATAAATTACAGCCTGACACGGTAAATGAGCTAATTGATCTGAAATTGTGGAATTCTGTGCAATTCCTCTTGTAAGGTAGTACAAAGTTTTGCAAGAGTGACCGACTGCACCGGGCAGCAAGAATGACCCTCGAAAGTATGTCCCATATAAGATTAATCGGATTAAGGTCTGGCAAAGGCCGAGACAAGAGCAAGGTATTGGCTAGTGAGGCAGGCATTATCAAAATTATCTGTATCATCATCCTTATCATCATAATCATCAAATTTCAAACGGCATTCATAATCAGTTTTATCGTTACTACGCAAAAAATTATAACAATCACCTCCAACATCAAAAATTTCATTATCATCAAATTAAATTACTAAATTATAAGTATTTTAGATTTCATCATCATTGTCGTTGCAAAATTATATAGATGCAGTGATGATGATATTGATGTTGACGATGATGTGAACTTCATAATTTTTAATGTGATAATGGTTAGGATGATGACGATTATAATCCAACATTTTCTTGGCGATGAGGGGGAATCCGCCCCACTAAAACCCCGAAAACAGAAGGGGACACATCCCCCTTCTGGCAACCTCCTGATGAAACATTTGGGTGGGGGACGGCGCCGAAAAAGTGGTCACTTTTTTAAACAACATTTCTCAAACGAAAAACAGTGTTTGGGGCCTAAATATGGCATTTTTTCACTGTTTGAGTTTAATGATGAAGATAGACGTGATGATGATTTCAATTATAATGATGGCGGAGATGATGGTTACTGAAATGCTGATTAAGATTATAATGATGATGATGAACAGCTAAATGCGTTACGACAGCAGGTACAGCTCTCCGAAGCTATATTCTTCAAGAGCTATTGGCGCGTCACAAAACTTTCTGATTTAGGTTATTCACGATATAATATCCACTTAAACAGGATCATTCACTAAAAAAGAGTTTCGATCTCACAGTGATAAATATTATCAAAATGGACCATACATGAATACAAAAATGTTATAATGCACCGAAAGACTTTATTTAAGTACCTTTTTATCTTGTACAGAGGTATTGTAGCGCGATACAAGGACGAAACTTAAAGACATTCAAGTGTTTTTCAAACACAGTAATACAAAAAAACGATAACATGAAAATTTGTCCTCTCAATCATCGATACAGTTATAAATACTTGACCGTAAAATCCATGATAGGCCTACTAAAAATGGATATAAATAGGTCTTCAGTTGGTGACTGAATGATTTCCCTCCGTTAAACCCACTATACTTGAAATCATTCACACACATTATTTACATTTACTGTTTAAAGCATCTGAGCTATTTTATAGTAACACGTCCTTATTCATTTCTTATAGGACATTGTTATAAAAATATGTATTAATTCTTTTCAGACATACCTACTGCGGTTGTTGTTCAACTAGATGTATCAGAAGTGACTTCAATTGATGAACAAAAAATGGTAAAATAGCCTATATATTTAGCTTAGAGTTTGTTCTTTACAAACACGCGTATTTTCTTTTGTTTTTAACTTGATTTTAATGGTGTCCTGATCCCCTGCCAGGAAAGGAAATTAAATAAATGGGATTATTGGGATGGTTTTTATCAAGGCTGAAATTGACACCCCCTAGATGCCATTAGCGTGGTAACTCGTGTGTTGGCCTTTCTTCTATCATTGTTTGATGGGATAATAAAGACATCTTGACAACGTCTGGTAAAGGCATGTCGACATTTACTTTGACCATTATGGTGTTGATGAGAATCTTGTATACCACATGCATATCTAAGCAAGCATTGAAATGCGCATACGGCACAGCCTGAACGTTATCACAACGTCATAACCGTTGACATCTAAACATACTCAAATGTTTTCAAAGTACTTGCCGCTGTACTCAAGATAAGGTCGATGCTTTAAAACCCACTGGGTGAATAATTATGTATTTAAACTATAAGGGTTCCTATTTGTTGGAAAATTTCCGGATGCCGTTCACCGTTAGTGTGCTAAAAACTATAACCTATGACTATTGAACTTTTGTTTGATTTAATTGTAGGAAGGGGGATAAAAACATACGCATCTTAAAGTTGTAGGCATAAAGTGTGTTTTATTTTTTACATCATTTAATTAGAGAAAGATGTGTATGGTAATACTAGGTATTTGAAAAACAATATACTAGTATTTGAAAAGTAGTTTTTATTTACCGTAACTTACTATTACTAGATTAGAAAGCAAATGATTCCATCGACTTGGAATCATTTCAATTTTGGATAGATAAAGTAATTGCTTTAAACAAATCTTATATATATGTAATTCATCGATTAGAATTTATTTTAAAAATCATGTTAAAATTTCTGCAATGCCGCACATGACAGCACTTTTGTCATTTTCATGTTCTACAGCCACTGAGAACGTAAACGCGCATTCTTCTATCCCGCCAACGATATTTAGTTCAATTGTATAGGAAAATGTCTTTACCACTCAAAACCTTTTTGTTTGACGAACAAGATACTTGTTTTTTATTTCTTTTATTATATAAGATGTTTCTGAATATTATTATGAGAACAATTTGCAAATGTTTATGAAAGTGCCGTTTTAGACGCCCCAATGACGAAGTTTTCGAATAAATAAACGTTGGAACTACAAAGCGTTTAAGTAATAAAATGTTTAAATGACATGTTTTCTGTTTAACACTAACCTCCGGCTAATTTTTGACAAGTACTCCATTTTTGTATTAGACACATTGGAGCTCTATAAATGTCACCGAATGTCTCGTTTTTGAGCTGCGCTGTTGTGGCGTTTCCATGGTTATTTAAGGTGACCCGAGATGGTACTGGATACAATTGAATAAATCTTTTTTTGCAATTAAATAAATGAAACATAAAATTTTGCGCAAATATTAATCTAATGAAATTTATAAGAATCATAAACAAATTCCGCTAATTCTGGATCAACCCTCGAATCTACATTGAATTTTGTACATGCGTAATTAGTTATTCATCTAACTAGCATAAATACAAGAAAACATACTTCATTCTATTATATTATATGCGATATACAGTTATCATTAGAAGGACGTTTGGAACTTTGGATACATTTGGAAGGACATTTCAATTAACAGCCAAATATACTATTCTATGGAGGGCGTTTGGTGCCAAAATTACAGACATGTAAAGTCATTTAATAGCAAGTTTCTAATAACAAGTTGACCCTAGAAAAAAAATACATGTTCGTATCTTCCGTTATATATGATACATAAACAAGTTGATATCCATTTGAACTTGAGGCAAGAAAAATATATAAACGACTGAAATGAAAAACTCGAATACTAAAATGGTGTTTCAATAACGTGTTTACAGTTGTAGAGCTACAAGAATACGTATTCAAAGTAAAATGTTTCAAAAAACAAAAGTAGATTCACAAAATTAAACGAATTTAAGTCATTCATGACGCCCCGCCCTTCTTTGACAGAGTATTTACAGAAATCAGCGGACAAGTTAAACACTCGGCATCTCTCCCTTATTTGTCAATAAAACTGAAGGAAAATTATGGTGTCTGATTTGCGCCATTCGTGTTTTCGCCCCACAACCCCGCCAAGCAAAAAGTCGAAAATTAACAAATTAAAATGGCAGGGGCGCGCAGCGAAAACTCGCTTATTAGCGAGGGCGTGGGGCGAAGTTTAATAAAAAAAAACCTTCGCGCGGAGCGAGATTTAAGAAATAAAACGGCGGGGTCAATTAAACTTCGCCCCGCGACCCCGCTAATTAGCGTATTTTCGTCCCGCGACCCCGCCAAGCGAAAAGTCGATAATTTACATGTTAAAATGGCGGTGGCACGGAGCGAAAACACGCTAATTAGCGTGTTTTCGTCCCACAAATCAGCCACCATAGAAAATAAAGCGAAAACATCCATTTTTAAGATGAAGATCGTGACTACTGTTTAAGGCTGCAATGAAGCAGTAAAAAACAGAAAAAATTGCCTAAGTATCTTTTTGCACATGTATTTAAAGGAATACAGTGTGCTGATGTTTGTACGAATGCAGTGGGAAGATAGAAGACTTGCTTTTTATGATATCGCTAATTTCACTCGCCTCGAGTTAACCGGAGATATGGTCGACATGATTTGGACACCTGATGTGTACGCAAGCAATGAAAGAAAAATTGATTCTCATTCTTTTGTGAAGCACCGAGAAGAGCTCGCCTACATCGATCCTAATGGAACGGTGTCTGTCAGTATGAGGTAGAATGAATTTTGGTATTTACTTCAACTGAATAATCTATAATTTATAAATATCTTTCATTATTATTTTTGCTTTAACTTTTTATCAAATGGTGTAATTACCGTTTAATCAATAAAGATAATTTTAATACGAGAATATTTATAGACCTGCAGTCATATGCTTAGAAGAAAACAGAAAACACAAACATAACAAAATTTCTTCAAAGTGTAATAGGTTATATAAAGAACCGATAAAATAATACGTTTCTTCCAGGCATATATTTAAAATCGTGCGCATGATGAAAATATTTGACGATGTTTTTGGTGTCAAATTAATAAGATATGTTCTTCTTTCTACAGAATTTCGATGACTAGTTACTGCCTTATGGAATTAGATAAATATCCATTTGATACACAAACATGCACAGTGAAGTTGCAAAGTTGTGAGTACATCTAAATCTGTTACGTTTACACATGCAGTCACTCACTTGAAGTGCATAATGTATTTTGTCTGCAATGAAAACCTTTGTCTTTAACAATTGTACTATTGTATCAAAGTTTAGTGTACTAAAGTAAATAACCACTTTTCGATATTGACAGAAGTCTTCTTGTCAAGTAAATGCAAATGCTTATCTTTGCCAACCTTTGTCAGCAGCATGTGTTATAAAAATAATTTTTTCATCTATTGTTGATTTATTTCTATTGTATAAAGACGCATTTACGTCAGACAAACTCATGTTACAATGTTCCGAGCATGGTGTGATTGAGAAAAACTTTGATTTGGCAAATTATGATGTAGATGTCAAAGAGTGTAAAAACGATGTTGATAAAGATGATAGGAGGTCACTTGTAGGTAAATATCTTGATCATATAACAACATTTTTAATTTTTGTAAAGTTGTGTAAATACATTCAGTTTGTAAACGCTTGTAAATGAGGGATTTTTGAAATGTAAGCACAGAGCACACTACAATCAGCAACACTATCAATAACAATACAAGAATGATAATAATCATTATAAAAACATGATGATAAGTTATGAAAGATAAACAAATAACCGTTTATTTGGATTAAGTTAACTATTCCAATATAGTTAAAAGTCGAGGGACTTGAGCTTAATCAACATTATCATATTTTCTATAATTTTATATATTTTGGTGACTTTTTTCATTTTCAGCGGGACAGTTTTCCTACGTATCAGGGAATGTAATATTTAAAAGGAAGCCTTCATCATATGTGTCCATGTACTTTATCCCATTCCCAATGTATTTTGTGCTCGCTTTATTCTCCTTTTGGTTCGTGGAGATAGGTACTCGCATCACTTTATGTACTGGTGGAATCATGGCAACTGTGCTACAATGGATCGCGATATACTCACGATTGCCACCTGTCTGGTACTTTACATATCTTGACGGTTGGATTTTGCACCACATACTCATCGTTTGGGTTATTCTGATAGTTCATGTGTTTAGATACACATGTACATGTGCATGTGGAAGAGAGGTTTGTTTATTTCATTCTTCACATTTCATATTAATGTAAACTGTCACGCCACTTTAAAATCTAACTGTTTTTCTAAAACAGCGCATATTTCAGTATCAATACAATTAGATATTCAGGGATAACTATATATAGTTGATTTAAATCGATAATCATAACAATTTGTAATTAATATAAATAAGCAGAATGCTGTGATAATTTATCAAGTACAGTACAGCTTCTGACGAACATCTCCTTTTGCGAAACAATTATCTATTGATGAGAGGTGTTGAATTGGAGAGGTTTAATTCATTGTGGCGTCAAAATTGATACCTTTGTTGTAATATTTTCAAATGTTTATATTTATTCATTTTGCTTTACGTTTGACAGGACCAAGAGGAAGAAAGGGTAGGTCAAATAAACTTTTGCTTTGTTTATATTTATATAGTATACTCTTTACGTGATTCTAATAAGAACATGCTCTTGTGAGATTACAATGGTGTTATGATTCTGCAAGTTAAACACAAGACTCTGGTTTTGACCTGGTTGTAATTTAAGAAACCACTGCAAATATATCAACTATTAATATTGCACTTTATTACAAATATGTAAAATACTGTAAAATATATCTAATATAAATACATTCATCTGTAATAATTATCGTCAATACCAAGTCATCATCGATTTATAGACATGTACACCTTACAAAACGTTAGTTAACTCGTTAAATCATAAGATGAATTTGCTCCCAGATAAAGGGTGCTCATAATTTCCATTCTGAATGCACCTAATTATACCATATGTTTATTTTGAGTATATAGAACAGAACAGAACAGAACATATATTTAAATTAAAGACTTGTACGTGGTTCATCATCTTACAATTTGTACAATTCAAATATACTATACAATAATCACATGACATTAAAAGTACATAAATATAGCTATAGACCTTAACATACATACTATTAACAATGAAAATATAGTTAGAGAATACAACATGAAATATTCTGTTTACTTCCTACATAGAGGATTAACCATTCATTATTACATATTATAAGACATGGATGTTCTATTAGCCATAGCATCTCTGATATAGTAAGCCACCTGTCTGGTGATTTACATATCTTGACGGTTGGATTTTGCACCACATACTCATCGTTTGGGTTATTCTGATAGTTCATGTGTGTTCATATACATGTATATGTCCATGTACATGTCCATGTAAATGCACATGTACATGTGCATATGGAAGAGAGGTTTGTTTATTTCATTCTTCACATTTCATATTAATGTAAACTGTCACGCCACTTTAAAAACTAACTGTTTTTCTAAAACAGTGCATATTTCAGTATCAATACAATAAGATATTCAGGGATAACTATATATAGTTGATTTAAATCGATAATCATAAAAATTTGAAATTAATATAAATAAGCAGAATGCTGTGATAGTTTATCAAGTACAGTACAGCTTCTGACGAACATCTCCTTTCGCGAAACAATTATCTATTGATGAGAGGTGTTGAATTGGAGAGGTTTAATTCATTTCGGCGTCTTTAATTTGGAAGAATTGATACCTTTGTTGTAATATTTTCAAATCTTTATATTTATTTTATTTTTTTACGTTTGGCAGGACCAAGAAGAAGAAAGGGTAGGTCAAATAAATTTTGTTTATTTTTATATAGTATACTCTTTACGTGATTCTAATAAGAACATGCTCTTGTGAGATTAAAATGGTGGTATGAATCTGCAAGTTAAACACAAAACTCTGGTTTTGACCTGGTTTTAATTTTAGAAACAACTGCAAATATATCAACTAATAATATTGCACTTTATTACAAATATGTAAAATACTGTAAAAAATATATCTAATATCAATACATTCATCATTAATAATTATCGTCAATACCAAGTCATTATCGATTTATAGACATGTGCACCTTACAAAACGTTAGTTAACTCGTTAAATCATAAGATGTATTTGCTCCTAGATAAAGGGTGCTCATAATTTCCATTCTGAATGCACCTAATTATACCATACATTCATTTTTAACATACACACTATTAACAATGAAAGTATAGATAGAGAATACAACATGAACTATTCTGTTTACTTCCTACTTAGAGGATTAACCATTCATTATTACATATGATAAGACATGGATGTTCTATTAGCCATAGCATCTCTGATATAGTAAGCCACCTGTCTGGTGATTTACATATCTTGACGGTTGGATTTTGCATCACATACTCATCGTTTGGGTTATTCTGATAGTTCATGTGTGTTCATATACATGTATATGTCCATGTACATGTCCATGTAAATGCACATGTACATGTGCATATGGAAGAGAGGTTTGTTTATTTCATTCTTCACATTTCATATTAATGTAAACTGTCACGCCACTTTAAAATCTAACTGTTTTTCTAAAACAGCGCATATTTCAGTATCAATACAATAAGATATTCAGGGATTACTATATATAGTTGATTTAAATCGATAATCATAACAATTTGTAATTAATATAAATAAGCAGAATGCTGTGATAGTTTATCAAGTACAGTACAGCTTCTGACGAACATCTCCTTTCGCGAAACAATTATCTATTGATGAGAGGTGTTAAAATTGGAGAGGTTTAATTCATTGTGGCGTCTTTAATTTGGAAGAATTGATACCTTTGTTGTAATATTTTCAAATGTTTATATTTATTTTATTTTTTTACGTTTGACAGGACCAAGAAGAAACAAAGGTAGGTCAAATAAACTTTTGCTTTGTTTATTTTTATATAGTGTACTCTTTACGTGATTCTAATAAGAAATTGCTCTTGTGAGATTAAAATGGTGTTATAATTCTGCAAGTTAAACACAAGACTCTGGTTTTGACCTGGTTTTAATTTTAGAAACAACTGCCAATATATCAACTATCAATATTGCACTTTATTACAAATATGTAAAATACTGTAAAAAATATATCTAATATCAATACATACATCATTAATAATTACTGTCAATACCAAGTCATTATCGATTTATAGACATGTGCTCCTTATAAAACGTTAACTCGTTAAATCATAAGATGTATAATTTCCATTCTGAATGCACCTAATTATATCATATGTTTATTTTGAATATATAGAACAGAACTTGTACATGGTACATCATCTTACAATTTGTACAATTTAGATATACTATACAATAGTCACATGACATTTAAAGTACATAAATATAGCTATAGACATTAACATACATACTATTAACAATGAAAATATAGATAGAGAATACGACATGAAATATTATGTTTACTTCCTACACATTCATTATTTCATATTATAAGACATGGGTTCTATTAGCCATAGCATCTTTGATATAGTAAGCCAAGTTACACAATATTTTCTTATTATTACAATTTAACAACTTAATAAATTTGAACATACTTGGTCTAACATAGTTGTATCACTCAATATATTATTTACGAATTTCAAGAAAACAGGTACATACTAATATAAAATGGTATTCATCTTCGATATCACGAAGGTTACAATATAATTATACAATATCGTTCATTTCTAGGAATTCTGTTTATATCATAACGTCCGGGTTGTATCAGTAATGTATGTGAAGGCATACTTTTTCTACTTATGCAAGTTTTAACATTTCTTGGTATAAGATCTAAATATTGTTCATACCCAAACCCACTCTTCGAATTATTATACAAATTCAAAACTGAACTAGATCTACCGTTTGAATATATATTAAATGACACTTTAAAATATGCTTACACCCTACTGAGACTAACTTTAAGAATAATATTTAAAACAAGAACAAAAAACAATTAACACAAAAAAATCCCACTATTGAGACACCATTTTTTAAACATAAAAGCGATCTCAATAGTGGGATATTCTGTAGAGCTATCAAATTTGTCGTGACGTCATTTTCTGAAAATTTAAATATGAAAATTCATGTTCTGCACATTGCGTATTATTAATGTTATAGTGTCTGACGAAAAGCTCAAGATATAAGTTACGCTTTAGCATATGATATTAATGATATCCGTGTGTTGTACGCTTCTTGTTTACAAATAGCATCAGTTAAAGATACAAGTAGATTGTTATTTAGTGCAACGTCTTACACATGTATATACTTGACGATGACAAATGGACATGTTTGTTTTCTGGGAAATCACATTTCAACTATTTGATGTTTACATAAAATATTGCAATCCGATTAAAGAAAATACCAAAGTTTAAGATAGATGGGTACATCGCTTCCTAACAGCTGAGCAGATGAGTAAGTGGATGAATGCTTCCGAAAGAAGGAAATTTCTTCCTGTCCCTTAAATCCAAAAAAGGAAGAAACTATTGAAAACCCAATCCTGGAAGTAGCTCGATGCGATTTTAAGCTGTGTCCACTTTTGAAGAAAGAGCTACGTGGCTATAGACATGAAAATATGGAATAACCTTTCATGTTCAAGTAATTGTTTGTCGATTTTAGAATTCATTATGTCCTTTTTCAACAATGACAATAAAAGCATTTCAATTTTAAGCTCATGGGTATGATTTATCTTCCATTGTAGACGACAAACACTTTTGGTAAAATATAAAGTTTTCAATTTCTACAGTATGTAATCGCCAAAAGAGAAATATATTCCATTAAAATATGACATATAGTCAAAATTGTCAAAGTGAACTTATTCTCATATTTAAATTTATTTCTGAAAGTTTTACATAAATATTAGATTGAATGGGTACGAAAGTGCTGTTCTGCTTCATTGACCATCTCGATCAGACGAACTAAAACTGGATTTTGAAAATTAAGTCTTTTATAATCTTTTATAAACTTTCTCTGAAGAACTACAGCTTAGATATTTCTAGTTTTATCATAAAAATATATACAAAAGTGTTCAAATCATAGCCATGGGATCAGGATTGACCTTTTGATTTTCCTTATTCAATGTATGTATAATAATTGTAGCAAAATTTAAAAATTCTTCTTTTGTATAACCATGGAAGCTGGCTAAAGGTTAGATATTAAGCATGAAAAAATGGACTAATGAACCTCTACTAAATTTGTTCAAATTAAAGCGATTTTTCCTGAAAGGTAAAAATAGTAACAGCTTAATTTCTCTTTCTCTAAAACAATAAAGACCTAAGCCTATATATTTGGAATGCATCTAGTTGATTTTTACCACGTTTGTTCATATTATAGACCCAAGGTCTTAATTGACATTGCCTCTTAGGGGTCATAAATTTGTAGACAATTTGCACAGTTTCAGATGCTGACTTGAAAATTAACCTAAATTTTGTCCCAGCTGATCTTGATTATGACCCAGTTGATCTAGATTTTAACCCAGCGACATAAGTTTGATCGTAAATGCTTCGTGTATGAAATTTTAACTACATGCGCAGTTCCACTTTGATATCAGCTGACCTTGATTTCGACATAATTCCCGTCTTTCATCCATAGTTATCAATATCATTCCAGTGTAAATTCTAAATGCCGTAACTTCTTAAATTCGGAAAGTTCAACACTTGTATGTATACCGATCTTTTTCCTTCAGTCTGTTTACCTTTCAATTGAAATATCTAAACTCCAAATTGTTTTTGTATTTTCTGTTCAAAGATCAGGAAATACAAATCTGACATTCAATCTGACACAGCGGGTTAACGACAAACCTAACAACAAGTATTTCTCAAAACAGCTTAAAACTAGCGATTTAAAAGAAAGAAATATTTTTTATTTTGTTACAAGTATCCAACAAATTACAACGCATTAAAAGATTAAAAGTAGCGTTGGATTATAGAATTGTAAATAAATGCACAATCACAAATTACGCGGATGAATATGATTTTAATCAATGAAAATGTTATTTTTAGCGATGTCGATTACCGAATACTACACAAATAAATCTGACTGTCTAGTAGTGGAATATATAGATTCTACATATCGGACTGTTTTCGCGAAATCATTTACATCAATTTTAAACAACAGGTTTATCGTGAACAAAATACCTCGAAATTAATAAGGATTACAAACCCGAAATGCAATGGAAATTCTAATTTAAAATAACTTGATTTTTTTCAGGCCTTGTTCGAATAACTTCTCCGTGGTGCAGGGGTAATGCGCTCGTTTAGTGTGTGAGAAGTCTGGGGTTAAAATCTCAGTCGATGCAACTATCTTTTTTAAGTGTCTTTGTTAAGGAAGTAGCCACGATATGCAAGGATAAAGTGTGGCTGTCATAAAAAAATGAACATAAATGATTTTTTGATGCAGCTCTAGTTTTGCAAAATTCCGTTATGTATCAAACTCTGGTGCCCTGCAAGATGATTTAAAATATAGTGCATAAAAATAACTTATACAAAAAAATACATACAGATATACAGTACGATTTAGATTGCAAAGATCAGAAAATACCACAGAGCTTGCAGTCCATTGATAATTTTTAATGCCGAACGATTTTCTGAGAAAAATCAATCATATCAAGTGATATTTACGTCCAAAATCCGTAAACTCAAAAAGGTTTTTACAAAAAAATGTACTTGAGATTGGAAAATGTAAATAAATCCAAATCAACCGTGACCGTTCACTTTTTTAGATTCACAACTTGTCAAGCATGACATATGTCTTTGATTTAGGTATAAAATGTAATAAAGTTGTAAACGGAAAATGAAAACGTTTTAAAATGAGAGTAAGCGACCGGTATTCTACATTGAAGCAGTATTCCTTTGAACATGTTATGAGTTTTTTTGAAGTTTGAAACATCCACAGATGTAATCATACAACGGTGGTCATAAAGCAAAGTTCGTGTCATTTCACAAAAAGGGGCGTATAGTCCTCAAGTAAAAGTATAAGTATGTTCTTGACTAGCAAAAATGTCAACCATGAATACAGTCCAACCTAAATTTTCTTCACTAAATTTGTACAAATTTATAAACGAAAATACAGTTCAAGTTTCTTGTTTTAGATTTAAATGCTTTAAGATATTTGGCATGCAATGTTAACTAGCACACCTTTGTTAATGTTTATTACTTATGCAGCTGCGGTAAGAATGACACACTCAATTCAAGCAAACGTCGTATTTTTTCATTGAGAAATTTTGTCCTCTTCAAGCAAAGTATCTCTGTTCAGCATTCTAGGGTCGTCATAGCTCTCTTGTTTTAATTCAAAATCAAATCATTTGATAAGAAAAAGAATTAGTACTTACAGCTTACACACTCTTATCGGAACAAGTTAAGTAGTAATTTATCTTATTATTATTATTATTATTATTATTATTATTATTATTATTATTATTATTATTATTATTATTATTATTAAATTAACATATTCATTTCTTTCATTTCAGATTGTGGTGTTGCAAGTTTAATAAAAAAAGCATAAAAAAATCGTTGATATGGACATTTGTGTTTTTATGTGTATATGGAATAGTTATAGGAATTTTATTACATAAATGGAAAGACTTATCTGCACTTCGGAAACACGTTGACAAGCTTTGTTCGATCTGTTTCATCCACAATTGCGCTATGGGATTGTAAAAAACAACATCAACAACAACAAAACAACAACAACAACAACATAACAACAACAACATAAAAAAGCTATCCAGTACCCATTTACATATTCAATGTGAACAAGGAATTAAATTGAAGGTTTCTTTGAGAAAGTAATCACTTGAAACGTTACGAATATGATATGCAGTATTGCTTATTTGAGCATCACTGTGATATATAAGAAAATACTTAACCGTGGAAAAATATTTTTCTATTTTAAACTGTACCTACATAATATCGGATATATATATATTTTGAATTAGCCAGGTGTCTCATTTCATGTTTAACACCAGTATTTTAAAACTTGGTGGTTAAAATCTGCATTAGATTTAATTGCACGAATGAGAAATGTATATTCTCACAATAGTTGTAATAAAAAGTTTTGCCTTTATGTATCAATATTTTATATAGAAAATGAGTGGTATGGACTTTTTAATCTGGCAGTGTCTCCTAGACGTGTCAGTTTAATTGTGTAGGATTTTGTTAAACAACTGATCACACGATTATCTCATGAATTATTTAAAATAGATATCAATAGTTTAATAATTAGGATACATCCTGATTCAATGTTGTTTATATACGCTGTTTTATTCATTTGCAAGGAAAAAGAGCCGGATAGTATTTTGTTTTTCAATGTAGGCTTAATGTTAAGGTCATCATTGAACGTCAAACTTCGAACACATTGAGATTGCGCTAAAGCACTAAAATTGAAATGAATTCTAAAATTTAAAATGTTCTCTGTATAAAAGTAATTATAAATTGTACAGCATGCTATCTTGTGTTATAGAGACCAGGTAGGGGTATTCGTCACTCCTGTGACACCTCTCGTTTCTGTTGCAACAAACAGTTAATGTATGTTAAATTGTACAAAGCTAAATCCTATGAAAAATGTTTTCAAATCTATAAACAGAATAATTATGTAGTTTCCAAAATCGTTTTGTAGCTTTTTTTAAAAGAGTTGTAAGTTAAAATGAGTCACAAACGAATATTGTCAAAATTTTGTTTTCTGGAATACAATAGGATGTTGATGTTAGTGATTTAATTTAGACAGCATAATATCCTAGCTATGTCATCGAGATCAGGTAGCGGTATTCAAGCAGTTTGTCTATTCAATATGTAAAAGGCTATATCATATGAACTATGTTTACAAAAAATTATTAAAGTAAAATTAGGCGTTCGGTAGATTCTTAAAGGTGTTGTAAGAATAAATGTATCTGTTATCACACAAGTATATTATCAAAATGTTCTGGAACAGCAATTCACTGCTAAGGAGAAATTCAAACAATCTTCTTTCATGACAGCAGTTTGGAATTACTGTTTTTCCAACAAAACAAAATAATAATGATAAATAAAAATAAAATAAAACAGAATTTTGTAAACTATACACATCAGGTAAAATGCTTTATTCACTTCCCACCTGACCATCATCATTTATTCTAATATACGTCATTATGTATTGCAGTAGTAAAACTTTTCAAAATAAAAAGAATTTATGTACACATCCTTGATCATTCCACAAATAATGTTATTCATATATGTGCATGGAGCTATAAAATATCAAAAAGTTTATTTTCCGAAGTGACAATTATTTGGCGTTCTTTAGAGATTCTTTACATTTTATTAGCACTAGTCCAAGTAATGATGTTTTTATCAGAACAATCAATTGTTTAGAAAAGAAGTCTGACACGTTTTGTTGATATGTTTACTTCAGAATGCATCGGATGGAATGCATATGTAAACAAGCTGATATGAAAATGTATAAATATGTCACAATAGATCCGAGCTATCGATAAGAAAAATGATGACAATATAAAGTCATAATAATAATCCAAATTCAATTCAAATTCAAAATTTTATTTGGCATAAACATATACAATGTTCATCGCCAGTACACACTTGTATGGCAGATATAATATACAATTGAGAAAAGTACGTTATTACAAATTTTCAATTGTAGATAGTACATGCCTTAAATAATTAATTCGGCAATAAATGCCATTAGTCATGTGCAATTCATTTAGATTATATTTCAGTATCGGTACAATGCAGGAAGTAGTTGACAAGCTGTAACAGTAAATATAAATTCATTAAAAATGTTAATGACGCAATATGGTCATTACATATTTCTCTTAAACATTTGCTTAATATATAAATCTCGAGGTCTTGTTTAAAATGCTGATCTGATAAGATAATGATGAATTAAATTTGTTTAAATTAGGCGAATGACAATAATATTTCGGCAAACATGCGTTTCTTCTTATTTTCTTTTTTCTCTATAAAAAGGGTAAACAAGTGAAAACAGGTATTCGTTTTCTATACTACTCATTTTATATTTCGTGCATATTTTATCTTCTGTCGATATTTCTATGCCGCCATCTTCTATAAGAAGATTATGAGCGGAACACCTTAGCCTAGATAGTGCAATTCTGTGTTAACATTTGAGATACTTGATAGATATTTCTCTGCACAAACAATTTCATTTATCAAACAATATATTTCTAGTTTTTGGTGAGTTACGAAGTTCAGAATAAAACTGTTGAATATACTGATCATAAATTGATCTAATAAAAACACATTGTACCTTTAAATTTGTTACAGATAAATTATTCCATAGGTAGGAAAAAACCTGTTTCATCTAGAATGTACTTAACATTTATATTCCATTTATTTACTGGATGACCATTAAAATCATGCTTCATAAATAATTTATACATAATAGATAGAGGATATTTGTTTGTTTGTGTGTAAGATGAAATTTTATTTCATCGAGTGAGCTTTAAAAACAGTATTCTCACGAGTGGCGTAGCCACGAGTGAGAATACTGCTTTTAAAGTTCACGAGATGAAATAAAATTACATCTTACACAACAAACAGACAAATTTTCTTTTTATTTTATGCTTAAAAACAAGTTAAAACGAAATTTCCATAATTTTAACGTTAATATTAAAATCTGTTTCCCCCATTGAGAGCCCCATTTAGACGGAATTTCTCATTTAAAACAAGAAGTCTTGAGCTGAAAAATAAGTCCGCCAATCAAGGTTAAATGACGGTGATATTATTCATTTTATCAAAAAAATATGAATGATCGCTTGTTTTAATAATAAAAACAAACAATTCTTGCAGGAGAAAATTCCAACCATCCATCCATATTTCTGTTACTTACTGCGAATTTATATTAGACCTGGCTTTCTAAAATGTAAACGGCAGCCATTTTTTAAAGTTGTGTATTTCATGGGAGGAAAATAATTGTGTAAGATTCAGAAGGATATAATTTGGATTTGTTAGTCATACACCTTTTTAAAAGAAAGAAAACTTATTTGAGGATTGTAACAGACAAAAAATAAGTGTTGACAGAAGTGAAAAGATTCAGAAAAGGAGCTAGGAAAATGGAACACTTGGAAGCTTGCTGAAGGAATGCTGGGTTGTTTTACTTATTTTACGAGTGATGGCTGTCAATGCTTTTCAATTTTTCATAAAGCATACGGCAGTCATTGCTCGTAGGATACTTTAATATGCCCAAATGTCATCAAGAGCAGTTTTGCATGGGGAAGGAATGTATTTTTCGGACTGTAAAAACGAAACAAAAAAAATTTAGAGACGAAATTTTGTGATTGGAATTTGAAGGAATAGAAGTAAGTTTTCTCTCTGTGTTACTTTTGACATTTAAGTTATTTATCTATTTCAGCTTTGCTATTTCTTTTAACAGCCTGACATTGTCAGAATTGTCCGTAAAAATAAAATTGAGGTACCACATGGGGAAAATCTTAAAAAAGTAGTTTCGTCATTGAAAAAAGTGAAATTATATTTTGATAATTTTCACTGTGAAATTATCAAATATAATTTTCACGGATAAATCAGTAATCCACTGAAAAGCATAAAATAAAGTCTGTGTTTGACATTTTTTTTAACCAACATTTAATTATCTTTATCAAACGCATAAAATTTAGTAGTAATCTTCCAAATTCACCATAAAATGTAACATTTGATGTTTGTGTTCCCACCTGTAAAGTTTGTTTTAAAAACTTCATATGCACTTTCCATTATTTGTGCCTTGTGAAAGCCTCATACTTCACAACCATAAATCAAAATTGAGCAAATCATCGAATCAAAGAGATCTTTTCAGAAATATTAAAAGATACAACATCAAATAATGAATTAAAAGAATACAATGCTCTTTGTGCTTGTTGTGATAATGATTTCTGTGCTTGATAAGAACTGTTAGAAGATAACGTTACAAGTACTTGAAATATTGAGCTTGCAATTATTATAAAATACTTCAAAATGTTCAGGATTATTTCCTGTTTTGAAAACCATAGCAACTGTTTTTTCAATGTTTAACTTAACATTTATACCCCAATTGTTACAATACACTAGTAAATTATTTTTCATTCGTTGGAGCCGTTCGGAAGAATACGACATAAACACAGAGCTGTCATCAAAAACTAGTAGGATAACTTTCAGATCCTCTAAACAAAACAAATATTTTGTGCCATCAAGTATTGTATTGATACATATTATTTATGATAAATAATAATGGCAATAAAGGTTTGCCCTTTTTAACACATTTAACACTATCAAAACTTTCTGAACCTATATCATTTACAAGTACACAGGTTTTGATATTTCCATACACTTTTTACAATTTAACAAATTTTGTCGAAGCCCCTGATTCTTATAACTTTAACCATAAACCATTTCTATATACAACATCGAAAGCTTTTTTGAAATCAACACAACGTGTTCAAGGGATTTTAAAATCATTTAGCAGAAATGTTTGCAAGAATGGGACATCGTGTCATGTGCAACACCATGCCCTTTCCTCAAGGGTCAAGGTCATATTTGGAAAGCCTAGCATGGTCTTTTACAGGGTGTGAAGTCAGGTCCAAGCAAATAGAATGTCACTGGTGAATCGCCAACTCGATTGATGAAAAAGTTATGGACTGCACACGAAATATATCCTGTAACACGCCATACCCTGTATTGATTTGTATTTTGCATTTATGGTTTTGAAATGGTGATAACATTTTATCAATTTTTTTTTACTGTTGATACATACACAGGTGTTATTTCATTATATTTCTTAAATAAATTTATTGTTATCTGTGCAGATCTAGCATTGATCAAGATTTTTCACTGAAAGTCCAGATCCATACCTCATTCTTTTGAAGTAGCAAACATTAGTGCTTCTTGTAAAATTTCCCTTATTATGCGGAGGACGTTGGTTACAAATTCTTGTTTAAATATAAAACAGTTTATCTCTAGATGGGGATGTCTTTTATTCATTCTCTGCGACAAGAGTAGAACGCACGAAAGCAAAGTCTTCCAGAGATGTGCAAGTTACTCAAGATAATTAAGGTGGGACAAGTGTTCGAACAATCCAAGATGCAATAGACAAGTAGAAAAAATTAACAACAGATTGGCACACATAAAATGCGTACGCGAAAATAATGATTTAAACTTTAGATGTCTGTCAGGAGCGTATAGTGCAACTCCTAATGAAGCAACACAATTTGCACCAAATATGATGGCAATGGAAAGAGAATAACGACTTCCAGCATCTAGTAGCTTCTTTTTGGTTGAACCACTAAAGTGTCCAATATTCAGGTATCAAAAAATAGGGATTATGTAGAGACGATAAGTGATAACATAAACCATGCCAATTTTGTGGCCAGGAATCACTTAAATAACAACTGCACCAGGGCAAAACATATTCGACAATCCAACTGATGAATTCTTACGAGGAGTGCGAAGCGAAGTAGTATAGAATTTATCGGAATGCATGAAAGTTGGTGGGTGAGACTCTAAAATAAAGGTTCAAGTTTGGTGCTAAAGAAGCTTTCCTGCTTAATCTTTGTAATCCAGATAAAAAGGCCAGAGATCAGAGCATTAATTATACGTGTATATGAAAAAAAAAAATGAAAATGAAGCGAAAAAGGCCTAATGCATTCCGGCTTGGTGCCGGCCTTGTATTTGGGCTACGGCCATGAGACATGGTGGCTGTGTACATAATCCTCTAGCAATTCCAACAGTCCAAATTGCAAGCGAATCGGACCAGCGGTTGGCACACAGTGCCAATTGTCGCACCCGTTTTTTTTAGAAACTTTCAGCGCAAACGTATATGAAAAAAAAAATGAAAATGAAGCGAAAAAGGCCTAATGCATTCCGGCTTGGTGCCGGCCTTGTATTTGGGCTACGGCCATGAGACTTGGTGGCTGTGTAGTCAGTCCTCTAGCGATTCCAACAGTCCAAATCGCAAGCGAATCGGACCAGCGGTTGGCACACAGTGCCAATTGTCGCACCCGTTTTTTTAGAAACTTTCAGCGCAAACGTATATGAAAAAAAAATGAAAATGAAGCGAAAAAGGCCTAATGCATTCCGGCTTGGTGCCGGCCTTGTATTTGGGCTACGGCCATGAGACTTGGTGGCTGTGTACATAATCCTCTAGCGATTCCAACAGTCCAAATCGCAAGCGAATCGGACCAGCGGTTGGCACACAGTGCCAATTGTCGCACCCGTTTTTTTTTTAGAAACTTTCAGCGCAAACGTATATGAAAAAAAAAAATGAAAATGAAGCGAAAAAGGCCTAATGCATTCCGGCTTGGTGCCGGCCTTGTATTTGGGCTACGGCCATGAGACTTGGTGGCTGTGTAGTCAGTCCTCTAGCGATTCCAACAGTCCAAATCGCAAGCGAATCGGACCAGCGGTTGGCACACAGTGCCAATTGTCGCACCCGTTTTTTTTTAGAAACTTTCAGCGCAAACGTATATGAAAAAAAAATGAAAATGAAGCGAAAAAGGCCTAATGCATTCCGGCTTGGTGCCGGCCTTGTATTTGGGCTACGGCCATGAGACTTGGTGGCTGTGTACATAATCCTCTAGCAATTCCAACAGTCCAAATCGCAAGCGAATCGGACCAGCGGTTGGCACACAGTGCCAATTGTCGCACCCGTTTTTTTTAGAAACTTTCAGCGCAAACGTATATGAAAAAAAAAATGAAAATGAAGCGAAAAAGGCCTAATGCATTCCGGCTTGGTGCCGGCCTTGTATTTGGGCTACGGCCATGAGACTTGGTGGCTGTGTAGCCAGTCCTCTAGCGATTCCAACAGTCCAAATCGCAAGCGAATCGGACCAGCGGTTGGCACACAGTGCCAATTGTCGCACCCGTTTTTTTTAGAAACTTTCAGCGCAAACGTATATGAAAAAAAAATGAAAATGAAGCGAAAAAGGCCTAATGCATTCCGGCTTGGTGCCGGCCTTGTATTTGGGCTACGGCCATGAGACTTGGTGGCTGTGTAGTCAGTCCTCTAGCGATTCCAACAGTCCAAATCGCAAGCGAATCGGACCAGCGGTTGGCACACAGTGCCAATTGTCGCACCCGTTTTTTTTAGAAACTTTCAGCGCAAACGTATATGAAAAAAAAAATGAAAATGAAGCGAAAAAGGCCTAATGCATTCCGGCTTGGTGCCGGCCTTGTATTTGGGCTACGGCCATGAGACTTGGTGGCTGTGTACATAATCCTCTAGCAATTCCAACAGTCCAAATCGCAAGCGAATCGGACCAGCGGTTGGCACACAGTGCCAATTGTCGCACCCGTTTTTTTAGAAACTTTCAGCGCAAACGTATATGAAAAAAAAATGAAAATGAAGCGAAAAAGGCCTAATGCATTCCGGCTTGGTGCCGGCCTTGTATTTGGGCTACGGCCATGAGACTTGGTGGCTGTGTAGTCAGTCCTCTAGCGATTCCAACAGTCCAAATCGCAAGCGAATCGGACCAGCGGTTGGCACACAGTGCCAATTGTCGCACCCGTTTTTTTTAGAAACTTTCAGCGCAAACGTATATGAAAAAAAAATGAAAATGAAGCGAAAAAGGCCTAATGCATTCCGGCTTGGTGCCGGCCTTGTATTTGGGCTACGGCCATGAGACTTGGTGGCTGTGTAGTCAGTCCTCTAGCGATTCCAACAGTCCAAATCGCAAGCGAATCGGACCAGCGGTTGGCACACAGTGCCAATTGTCGCACCCGTTTTTTTTAGAAACTTTCAGCGCAAACGTATATGAAAAAAAATGAAAATGAAGCGAAAAAGGCCTAATGCATTCCGGCTTGGTGCCGGCCTTGTATTTGGGCTACGGCCATGAGACTTGGTGGCTGTGTAGTCAGTCCTCTAGCGATTCCAACAGTCCAAATCGCAAGCGAATCGGACCAGCGGTTGGCACACAGTGCCAATTGTCGCACCCGTTTTTTTAGAAACTTTCAGCGCAAACGTATATGAAAAAAAAAAAATGAAAATGAAGCGAAAAAGGCCTAATGCATTCCGGCTTGGTGCCGGCCTTGTATTTGGGCTACGGCCATGAGACTTGGTGGCTGTGTACATAATCCTCTAGCGATTCCAACAGTCCAAATCGCAAGCGAATCGGACCAGCGGTTGGCACACAGTGCCAATTGTCGCACCCGTTTTTTTTAGAAACTTTCAGCGCAAACGTATATGAAAAAAAAAAATGAAAATGAAGCGAAAAAGGCCTAATGCATTCCGGCTTGGTGCCGGCCTTGTATTTGGGCTACGGCCATGAGACTTGGTGGATGTGTACATGATCCTCTAGCGATTCCAACAGTCCAAATCGCAAGCGAATCGGACCAGCGGTTGGCACACAGTGCCAATTGTCGCACCCGTTTTTTTTAGAAACTTTCAGCGCAAACGTATATGAAAAAAAAAATGAAAATGAAGCGAAAAAGGCCTAATGCATTCCGGCTTGGTGCCGGCCTTGTATTTGGGCTACGGCCAAGAGACTTGGTGGATGTGTACATGATCCTCTAGCGATTCCAACAGTCCAAATCGCAAGCGAATCGGACCAGCGGTTGGCACACAGTGCCAATTGTCGCACCTGTTTTTTTTAGAAACTTTCAGCGCAAACGTATATGAAAAAAAAATGAAAATGAAGCGAAAAAGGCCTAATGCATTCCGGCTTGGTGCCGGCCTTGTATTTGGGCTACGGCCATGAGACTTGGTGGCTGTGTAGCCAGTCCTCTAGCGATTCCAACAGTCCAAATCGCAAGCGAATCGGACCAGCGGTTGGCACACAGTGCCAATTGTCGCACCCGTTTTTTTTAGAAACTTTCAGCGCAAACGTACATTTTTTTGTACTTCATATTTGTTAACAACAAATATGAAAAATAAATATGGAAGTGCCACAAAAGCATCAAACTAAACTAAAACCAACTAAACTAAGTTGAACAGTCGTTATATTCCATAATCAGCACGTATAAACTCTCTTTTTGATAAATTGGCTATAAGCTAAATATTCAGGATGAAACAATCCTATATTTGGTGTAAGTATTTCGGTATAAGTATTATCTAAAAAAGAACAATACATTTTATTAACCTTAGTTCAAGTATTTTTCACAGTTGTAATTCTTATGTAAATACTCGGATAATCTAATGCCTCCGCTGTCGTTGTTTCAAAAATTTAGGAAAAGATATTTTAAAGGCTCAAATAATTAAAAATTGTTAGTTAATATGCATCTTTTGATATGTATTAATAACACATATCGGATTATATTGCCCATTGAGACCCTGATTTATTTTGAGTTTATATTTTTAAACATATTTATTCTAAGACATTTGTGTTCAGAATGACATGCATATTATAGTTAACAAGATTGTATTACTAATTCATATGTTGAATTACTTGTCAAGTATGATATCTACGAATCTATGATAATCTTTATAATCACCCATTCTACACAATTATGTCTCAAGTACGTTCAACATCTTTATCTAATCAATATAAACCTGTGTCGGGTAAGACATTAACAATGCTATCAGAACCAAAATCTTAAGATTTTTTATCATCTTATAATAGCAAAGTCCGCATATACGCCTACCCATATCGTACCAGCAGGATGGATCGAAAGGCAATATTGATTACAATTTTTTCTCTTTTTGTGCTAACCTTAAAAGTTCAGTCTGCAATTACAAGGTAGGAATCTTTTCCATTATCATGTTTATACCGTTGTTTCAAATATTTAATTCATATAAACAAATGTTACATTATTTTGATCATCTTTGATAATTGATATATGTGTAATAATCGAAATTAATCATTAAGATCTGACTTTACACTATTTTTATCACACGTGTGTGAAAATAGAATGAATATTAGAGGAAAAATCTATGATTAGAAAATCCATATATATAGATATGGATTACCTTATTTTTTATCCCTGTTAAATTAAATCGATATGGGTCATGTCATCACTGAATATCTAGTATTGTATCCAAAGCTTAAAACATTCAATGAAAATGCTGAAATGTAATGTTTAAAGAGATATTCTAAAAGTTTACATGAAAATTATCAACATCCTTATTTAAAACATGACTTTTACACACAATGTGTAGAAAATAATTAATTTGAAACCGTTCGGGTAGTTACTTGTTTCGTTTCAATCAAATTGTACATGCAAAAATCGGCTATGTTCATTTTTTGTCATAAGACAGCTCCAAAACTAACTAAGTTTTAATATACAAAAAAGATTATTACACCAATATATAATCAAATTTTTACACATTCTGATGTCTCAACGTCGATTAATGACAATATTCGTAAATAAATAACAGTGACTACCTGAATATTTCAGTAGCCAAAGGAACCAAAATTATTACATTAGATTTACAATAGTTAATGGAATAGTCTTCTGTCTAATATCAGGGAGTCAGAGTCGTTGGCTTATTTACAAATCAAAGTCAAAGAGTTATAAAAAACAGTAGTTTTATTACTATTACTTTTTCAATCTCTTTGATGCGAGCAAACAATGTTTTTGGAAGCCCGCTCATAAGCTTTTGACGAGCGAAACAGGTATTGATTAATGTAAAAATTCTCTATAAGTTCACGATTTTCCTGTGTTCCCAAAACACCCAGAAGCGATTAAATGGTGATGCAGACATCGAAAATATTTTCTATTTTCTTTAAAACGTTGGTTTCTTAGAACATAGATTAAACAACCAGCAGTTTTATCATTTTCTTCAATCGAAGGCGATTTCTCGATATTAGAAGTAATTGTATTAACGTAAATAAGGATCGTTAATAATCATTTTGCTTCATGTCTGTCATTGCAAATGCGGAGCACTATTTTGTTCGATATTATACTCGTATTTATACACTAATCAATGACGTACTTTTTCAACTCATCTCAATCTCTCAGCATCTTGTAATACGGTATCAGGATATATATCTCGTATATATTGCCTTAATGAATCAGAAAATATATAATTATTTAATAAAAGAAGTTTCTTACATAGATTTTAAAGTGAAAAAAAAAAGATTAAAATCTTAAGACTGGGATAACTACTGTTTATTTTATAAACAGCTTTATTTAATTTTACCTATGAAATATGGTGCTATATCAGTCAAATATATTTCATATTTTTTAAAAATAAATATGAAATATAAATATGAAAGTGGGCGGAGTCAAAACTCATATTTATTTGAAGGGACTTCTTTCGCCATTTTGTTTGAAAAATCTGATGAATACATACAACTTTTTTGTTGAATTTTGTTTTGAAAACTATCTAGAATGATAGAAAATGGTCTAACTAAGAAAATAAATCCGAACACCAATATCTTTAATTCAGTCATTAACGCTGTACAGACGTTTAAAAAGTTGTTTACGTGACGTCACGATCTAGCGCTAAATATCGCGTGCAAAACAAGACGATACTTACATTACTGCGCGCTGTATAATTGCAGTTGCGTAGCAGGCAAGGGGGTTCATAACCATTTTTCTTTGATAATGAAATTAAATAAAAAGGTTATTTTTTCGTTTTTCGTGAAATATGGTATATATTTTCACTCAACATGATAAAATGCCTCATATTTTCACTCGCCGTCCCGGCTCGTGAAAATATGTGGCTTTTTATCATGTTTCGTGAAAATATATTCCATATTTCACTCAAACGAAAAAATATCCTCTTAATATTCTTAGAAGTCATATTTTGTATCTCTACAACTTTAACATAAGATGTTTTAGGAATTAATCAATTTGATGAAGTTGAAATAAGCTCGCAAAGCCCTGTATGGTATGTAACGACATTTCTTTAACAATAATGAAATTTATCAATAACATACGAGTATATCGTACCAAAGTTCTCTGAGACATACAAACGTTTCATCATTTGATAAATACCAATAATTCAAATCCAAACAGGATAGTTCGTTATGTTTTATCTGATTTACTATTCATCCCGTCTTACGTGTTTTGCATTTGTTCACAAGTATGACATTCCTTTCAGATTATTAGGATATACAAACGGCTTATGGAGGACACGCCAAGAAGTACTGTGTTACATTTCTTTTTCAGAATTCTAAAATATATTTTCATTTTATCACTTCCTATTAAATTAGACTATAAACAGTTAAACAGAAAAATACGACAGGAAAAAGCACAATTTACCGTCCTATGATTTAAGGTGTTTGCTTGGATCACATCTAAACACATCAAAATAAAAACTACTAAAATAATTTCTTTACACGTGCCTATTCTTAGAATATTATTTCAAAAAGTTTTTATATGTAAATTAAATTTGGGACAGCCGACCTTGTTTTCGAATAATCATGTCTTCATTTTGACTTTTTTGGGTAACTTATACATAAACCTACAAACCTTAACAGATACACATTTTATAATTTCTTAAAATGTTAACATCATCAATTTATCAATAGAATCAAAGTTTTAATAATGTCTATTTGTAAGCCTTGCATAGCCATTGAAATAAAGAAAATAAAAGAATGAATCCATTTATAATTCATTATCAAATGTATTAGTACGAGTCGTCCTGTTGTATTTCTCTTTGTCAATTTCAGACGGGAGCTCCTTGACAATTTAACAAGCGTTTCAACATACGATCAAAGCTACCCTTCAGGTTATGATGAAAGTACGTTGTATGTTTGCTTAAATATTTTCATGTACAAACATTTCATTTATTCATTAAATTTGTTTGAAAACATTTTTTAAAATGAATACCTATATAAATCAGTAAAGGTTGTTACTTAATCGGAAAGTATTGCCCTGGACTAACTGTTGTCTTGTTATATAGTCAATGACAATAAACACATTTGTTAAATATACAAAAAAGTTAAGCTTTAAATATTTTTACCAAAATTTATCCAGTTCATCACTAAGGCTACTACGAGGGGTGTTCAAATATGAATGCAACGGGGTCCATTTTTATAAGTGCTTAACAAACAGTGCCAAAGTAATTATCTCAATCTTTCAAAATACTTACCACTATGTGATGTACAAAGTTTAAGTCTTTAAATCTAATTTTCAATCTTTTTGAGGTAGATGTTTTCGCGTTTGATATTATCTTCTAACAAAGTGTTTTAGAGCCTTGGAAATAGGAAAAGTCACAAGGGACATATGGCGGCGTGGCCGAGTGGTTTACGCGTCGGACTAGTAATCTAAGGATTGCTGACCGCGTGGGTTCAAACCCTGACAGGGGCATGCCGTTGTTTCCTTGAGCAAGAAACTTTACATTCATTGCTTAGTACTGGTTGGTTCCAGGAACAGATTCGAAAGTGTTTCAATAAGCTTATTGCTTCCAACACAATCGAACTAAAATAAATTTGTATAAACTAAGGGACAAGATCTGGCGAATAAAGAGGGTGAGGAAGCTCGACAACATTTTCCCGTTTCAGATATTATCGTGCAATGGCCGCTTTGTGTGCCGAAGCATTGTCATGCAACAATCTGAGAGTACGGAGAACAGTTGCTGGTCGAGAGGTTTTGAAATATTTCTTAAATTTATAAAGGACGTGGCCTTTGTAAAACTTTGCATTTACAGATTTACCTTTTGGTACGGCAACTTGAATAGCAGGGCCTTGATTTGTTAAGAAAAATTCCATACATGTCTTTTATGACGCTCATGGTGCGCCAGTAGCAATTTAATTCTTTATTTTTACAACTGCTTTTAGCAAAGTTGCAGTTTACGGACGGCGCGCAAGAGATGCACCTTTTACTGAATCCACACCTCTAAATTTCTTACACCCCCGTATGACAGGTGGAAAGAAAGTTCATTGATCCCAAAAACAGGACATATTTCATTAAATTTGTCTTTCGCCTGTATACCAAGAATACAGTGATTCTTGATATAGAACCGTATTTGGTCAGTGAAAGGAGACCTTTTCCCAACCATTTTAGCTTTAGTATACACGAATAGATAGCGGCAATCGAGCTGTTGTCAAAACTGGACTGAACTGATTTACACATGTATTGTATAAATTGAGAGCTTACACTACCATCTATGCGATACATGTATATAGTTCGTGCAAAACGTGTTTAAAAGCGAGATATAGGCCAAGTTGCATTCATAATTAAACACATCGTACAAATTGATATTTTGTTAGAATTTCCGACAAGCGAGATAGGTGATGCCAATTTAAAAGGGATAAACGAATAAAATATCTTGAAGACAATTTCGGCATTCTGTTATCAAACTATTCCTTATTTCATGTTTTATTCGAGTGGAGGATGATTTGTAGTTGCAGATTGATTTTCAATTGATTTTTTATTCTCTGAGATTTTTTTAAGAGCGGTCGGAAAGAAAAAAGATTTTTCTATTTTTTTAAACGTACAAAATAGGTACTCTGAATCCGACGAAAGAAAATTAAGATTGATGTGGCCTAAACGAGATTTGTACGACTAAACCAGATATAGATAATGGTGTACATTCTAATGTGCACAATCAGCGTTGCAATGTTCACATATTAATCCACTTTTTATCATCTGCCATCTAGCATAACTATCTTATCAAAATGATGAGTCGTACATATCTAAATTGTTTGCTCACCAGATAATCAAAACAAACAGAAAACCTAAGTATAGGGATCATTTCAGTCCTTGGCAAAATGAAGTATATATGAGTATATACGTATGTTCTATATTTAAGTATTAAATAAAACGAAAAATATATTATGCTTATTGTAGGTCAAAGTGATAGCAATGATCGCATGATAGTATATAGTAACTGTTATGATATTCTTTTTAACAGCTGTTACAATGGCTGTATATTCTCAATTTTGGGTGTTGGTCTTTCTTTGTGGATTCTGGTTTCTCTATTTTGTAATTAATCTACAAGTAAAATGTTTGATTCCTTGTAATTCCTTGATGACTTTCATTTATATTATTTATATAAATTCGTATTTTCAGACATACAGTGTGGCGTTATTGTACAACTAGAGATTTCAGACGTGACATCAATTAGTGAACAAAATATGGTATAAAATTTAAAATGCTAATTTCCTTTATCTCATGGAGAAAATCTTTTACGAAAATTGGTTTATGCAAATAAAATGGAAAGGGAAATTGCTTCTGTACAATTTTATTACTTTCTGGCCGTTTTTGGTTTTGAAATCATCAGATTTATTAAACAGAAAAATTAAGCATTTCTCTTATACAAAATGAAGTTTGAAACAATACGGATACAAAGAATTATTAAATAGTATCTAATTTAGTGAAACCGGATGATATTTCTCTTCAATTATTATTACAGTTTTGTTAATTAACAATTGAAATGTAACTTTGAAAAGGAATCGCTTCAACCTTTTTTTTCCCGCTATATATATAAGTTTTTCTACACACACTTTGTAAGAAGTGTTAAAAATTTATGTCCGTGAAGTACGCGGGCTCGCGGGCTAGCAGTCTAGCCGGCTAACAGTATGAACTGAGCGGGTGAGCAGTCTAGCGGGCTAACAGTGTGAACTGGGCGGGCTGGCGGACCAGCGGGCTAAAATCTAAAACTTTATTGATTGAACATAAAAATGTTATGATACATTACCTGGCAGTGTGAAGTGGGCGGGCTAACAGTGTAGCGGGATAACAGTGTGAACTGGGCGGGCTGGCGGGCCAGCGGGCTAAAATCTAAAACTTTATTGATTGAACATAAAAACGTTATGATACATTACCTGGCAGTGTGAAGTGGGCGGGCTAGCAGTGTAGCGTGCTAGCAGTGTGAACTGGGCGGGCTGGCGGGCCAGCGGGCTAAAATCTAAAACTTTATTGATTGAACATATCAAATGTTATGATACATTACCTGGCAGTGTGAAGTGGGCGGGCTAACAGTGTAGCGGGCTAGCAGTGTGAACTGGGCGGGCAAGCGGGCCAGCGGGCCAGCGGGCTAAAATCTAAAACTTTATTGATTGAAAATAAAAACGTTATGATACATAACCTGGCAGTGTGAAGTGGGCGGGCTAGCAGTGTAGCGGGCTAGCAGTGTGAACTGGGCGGGCTGGCGGGCCAGCGGGCTAAAATCTAAAACTTTATTTTATTGATTGAACATATAAATGTTATAATACATTACCTGCAGTGTGAAGTGGCGGGCTAACAGTGTAACGGGCTAGCAGTGTGAACTGGGCGGGCTGGCGGGCCAGCGGGCTAAAATCTAAAACTTTATTGATTGAACATAAAAATGTTATGATATAATACCTGGCAGTGTGAAGTGGGCGGGCTAACAGTGTAGCGGGCTAGCAGTGTGCTGGGCGGGCTGGCGGGCCAGCGGGCTAAAATCTAAAACTTTATTGATTCAACATTAAAACCTTATGATACATTTCCTAGCAGTGTGAATTGGACGGTCTGACAGTGTAGCGGGCTAGCAGTGTGAACTGGGCGGGCTGGCGGGCCAGCAGGCTAAAATCTAAAACTTTATTGATTGAACATAAAAACGTTATGATACATTAATTGGCAGTGTGAAGTGGGCGGGCTAACAGTGTAGCGGGCTAGCAGTGTGAACTGGGCGGGCTGGCGGGCCAGCGGACCAGCGGGCTTAAATCTAATACTTTTTTGATTGAACATAAAAACGTTTTGATACATTACCTGGCAGTGTGAAGTGGGCGGGCTAGCAGTGTAGCGGACTAGCAGTGTGAACTGGTCGTGCTGGCGGGCCAGCGGGCTAAACTTTAATACATGTACTTAATTGTATCAACATGAAAACATCATGATATATATTTCTTAGAAGTGTGACAATATGAAAACCTCATGATACATATCTAAGAAGTGTGAAGTGGGAGGGCTGGCGTTTTCATGATTCATTAACTGAAGTCGGCGTTTTTTCATCATGGCAAAGAAACAGGCACAGTTATGGACTTACAAAAGGATTAAAACCAAAACCTTTGTACTCGAGCCAACTTGTGGCGAACTGGTTAATATACCGGACTCTCAGTCCAGGGGCAGAGATTTTTCTGGGGTCACTCCTGTCAAATATTTCGTATTAAATTAAACCATGGTCTCAACCAACCAGGGATGGTTATGGAGCTGGCATCTTCTGTATTAATAGCAAAATTTAGACATTTTTAAAACTCCTAATCCTAGCAGGCTGAAACAAACTACGGACATTAACACTTAATTGTGAAAGTGCTTTGACCGAGTATACTCAGCCTTTGCGAACATCGAAGATCCACATCAGTCGGTGCGCATTCGCGCCGTCTGCCAAGAATCTACACTGTTTACTGCCCAACCACTGAGTATGATTCTAGTGTCCAGGCACCGAACATTGTGGAACCTGAACAACCGGCTATTGTTGGCGCCTATTAATAATGTATAACTCAAAAACGAGAACGGTGACCCCAAATTCTTTTTTGCTTAAGAAGTTTCTGTTATCAAATTTATTCAACATGCAAAGTTTAAAGAAATTCTATTGAACAGTTTTAATTTTGCCTATATGCCTATATGAAAACTCCCGAAAAAGTCATTAAGGGTTAAAAAGGGATACTCAGGCAAATATATGACAAAATATTAAATTTACCATATTTACTTAACTTATGCTAAAATGAAGTTTAAAAAGTGATTAAAAGTCCCTGCATGTTTTTTGTCTGTATAAATACTTTATAATGTGAGTTTAAAACCTAAATAAGTCTACATATGTTGAACGAAATGACGACGCAGAAAGAACTAATGAGTAGTTTTAAAACAAGTCATTTGACAATTACAATCCCTAGAAGTTAACAAAACAAATATTATAGATATTGGAAGATTAAAACAAGCCTAAGTCGCTCATTTGACAGGTTCTTTTACGTTTTTATAGTTCACGGTGATAACTATAATGGTGAAATCTAAATGCTGTAACTTGACCCGCGTGGGTCAGGTTAGGAAATCAACATTTTTTTTCTTTATATGGAAAAAATTTTTGTTCCAAGGACTGCTTAGTCTATTTATTTCGATGACATTTATAGAATATTGGATAGAAAATTAAAATCTAAAATATGAAAATTTTGACTGTGTCTCCCTTTAACTTATGATGTCGTTTCAAGAAAACTATTCAAATTCTAATTTATATTCAATAAAGTTTAAACGAAAGAACGAAAGATGGTTCCCAAAAAATTATCTAAAACTAGACTGTGTCCTCAGGACACTGATGCTCCCACTGCTGCAACAACATGTGTAACAAACCTTTGCATCAGGTATTAAGAACAAGTGGTGAGCATGACTAGTACATGAGGAGTAAGTGCCATAAAATTTTATGACTAACATAAAGAAAAGGTATTGACTCTGGAGAAAATGCTTGCAAGAAAAAATCCTTTACAACAATGTACACATAATGTCTAGTCATATGTGCAAGTTTATTAGAAATCAGCCAAGTAGAAAATGTGAAGTTGATGCCACAAAATGTTATGGCATAAAAATGTTATGAGTGGCAATAACAAAAGTCTGGTAAATATGGCAGCAGGAAAAAAAATATTTTCTTTACAATCATCTATAAATCCTGCTTGATCCTCTGTATAAGTTTAAAAGAAATCGGTCAGGGAGTTAATGAAGAGCTGATGCCACAAGATTTTATTGCTGAACTTATCACTGGGCCATAACTGTGATGAAAATGGTCGCAGGAAAAAATATTTTCTTAACAAGAGCCATGTTAGCATGGCCATCCCCCGCCAAATGTCTTTGCTCATTGTAAGAATGTATATGTAGTAGAGCAAAATAATTCAATTTAAAGAGGTCTTTTGGTAATGAAAACTGATGGGTGAAGTGATTACAGATTTGAAACCTATGTGAATACTGATGGCTGAAAATAACAAAGGGCAATAACTCAAAAATTATGCAGGTAGAGTTATCATTCTTGTGTGCTGCACTCATCCTCTATGAGATCTATCCACCTATGAAGTTTCATGTTGACATCTCAAAGACTTTGAGTTATGCTCCACTCAGGTGAAAAATAAAGTATGAAAAATGACAAAGGGTAATGACTCAAAAATTATGAAGGGTAGAGTTATCATTCTTGGGCACTGAACAACTCCTGAGTGAGATCTATCCACCCATGAAGTTTCATGTTAATATCTCAAAGGCTTTTTGAGTTATACTCTGGACAAAAACTAAGTTTGAAAAATAACAAAGGGCAATAACTCAAAAATTATGCAGGGTGGAGCTATCATTCTTGTGCACTGCACTCATCCTCATTATGATCTATCCACCTATGAAGTTTCAAGTTGATACCTTTAATATTTTTTGAGATATGCTCCGGGCAAAAATGACGGACGGAAGGACGGACGTACATATGGACGAGTGCAACTCTATATGCCTCCCACTTCATGGAGTCATAAAAAATCCATATACAAGCTAGACTTAAAAAAATCAATGTCAAATAAGGTTAAAACATTATCCCGATATGTTCCTCTTATAAATTGCCCATATCAACAAAGCGATTTAGATGACATAATATGCATGCTCTTGAACCAAAAATACAAACTTCAAATCGACGACACCTACAGATTAGATTCAAATGTTTTTTCAGTAATGTTTAATATGTTTTATTCGGATTAGCTTAATGTAAGTTAATCTAATTACAAGTAACGTGTAATGTGAAACTCTTCTAACTGACACAAGTAGTATCACAGTAGTTCTTACTATTTATTGGTAAATATTGAGTTGCGCTCAACCCGAAGCTAAACGGCGTGGGCAGTAATATGCATTTCCATTACTGCCCATGAACAGGCTCATTAAACCGAGCCTGCAATATTTTCATATTGTGTCGCGTTCGTTCCCTTTTCATATATTGTGATTAGTTTCCACTTATAAAAGGTTTTCTCCCATTACTTCGAGCGCCACTTGCTTTCGGAGATCTGGCATATCGTCCTGAAATAAACATTTCAACACAATAAAAAATACTTGGCCTTCTAGTTTCAAAATTACGGATTTCATTAAAGGAACATTTTGGGTACGATAAATTATATAACTGCATTATTTTGTTATATTGCATACAATAGCAATAAAGAATTAACTACATGAACAGCTGTTCACAGTTTGGTTAAAATCAAGATCACCAAGTCAAACCTTTGAAAAGTCATTTCCATACAATAACTCATGTTTATGTAGGAGCGAATTGTAAGTGTTATTTGATTTTCTTTCTGAAGGGAACCCCCTACATACCAAAGTCCTACAAATCATTCACTTGATATGCACAGTATATTACTGATTTATATCCCCTTTTGCAAAACTGGAGTTATGGCGCGGAGATGACATTTCTAAAAATTGACATAGTAACCTAGATTTTAAGGAAGCGTGACCAAGTTTAGACCGTAAAGTGATCTTGAGTACCAACTTCACACTGCCAGGTAATGTATCATAACATTTTAATGTTCAATCAATACAGTTTAAGATTTTAGCCCGCTGGCCCGCCAGCCCGCCCAGTTCACACTGCTAGCCCGCTACTGTTAGCCCGCCCACTTCACACTGCCAGGTAATGTATCATAACATTTTTATGTTCAATCAATAAAGTTTAAGATTTTAGCCCGCTGGCCTGCCAGCCCGTCCAGTTCACACTGCTAGCCCGCTACTGCTAGCCCGCCCACTTCACACTGCCAGGTAATGTATCATAACATTTTTATGTTCAATCAATAAAGTGTTAGATTTAATCCCGCTGGCCTGCCAGCCCGCCCAGTTCACACTGCTAGCCCGCTACTGCTATCCTGCCCAGTTCACACTGCCAGGTAATGTATCATAACATTTTTATGTTCAATCAATAAAGTTTTAGATTTTAGCCCGCTGGCCCGCCAGCCCGCCCAGTTCACACTGCTTTCCGGCTACACTGCTAGCCCGCCCACTTCACACTGCCAGGTAATGTATCATAACATTTTTATGTTCAATCAATAAAGTTTTAGATTTTAGCCCGCTGGCCCGCCCAGTTCACACTGCTAGCCCGCTACACTGCTAGCCCGCCCACTTCAGACTGCCAGGTAATGTATCATAACATTTTTATGTTCAATCAATAAAGTTTTAGATTTTAGCCCGCTGGCCCGCCAGCCTGCCCAGTTCACACTTCTAGCCCGCTACACTGTAAGCCCGCCCACTTCACACTGCTAGGTAATGTATCATAACATTTTTATGCTCAATCAATAAAGTTTTAGATTTTAGCCCGCTGGCCCGCCAGCCCGCCCAGTTCACACTGCTAGCCCGCTACACTGCTAGCCCGCCCACTTTACACTGCAAGGTAATGTACCATAACGTTTTTATGTTCAATCAATAAAGTTTTAGATTTTAGCCCGCTGGCCCGCCAGCCCGCCCAGTTCACACTGCTAGCCCGCTACACTGTTAGCCCGCCCACTTCACACTGCCAGGTAATGTATCTTAACATTTTTATGTTCAATCAATAAAGTTTTAGATTTTAGCCCGCTGGCCCGCCAGCCCGCCCAGTTCACACTGCTAGCCCGCTACACTGCTAGCCCGCCCACTTCACACTGCCAGGTAATGTATCATAACATTTTTATGTTCAATCAATAAAGTTTTAGATTTTAACCCGCTGGCCCGCCAGCCCGCACAGTTTCACACTGCTAGCCCGCTACACTGCTATCCCGCCCAGTTCACACTGCCAGGTAATGTATCATAACGTTTTTATGTTCAATCAATAAAGTTTTAGATTTTAGCCCGCTGGCCCGCCAGCCCGCCCAGTTCACACTGCTAGCACACTACACTGTTAGCCCGCCCACTTCACACTGCCAGGTAATGTTTCATTACATTTTTATATTCAATCAATAAAATTTTAGAATTTAGCCCGCTGGCCCGCCAGCCCGCCCAGTTCACACTGCTAGTCCACTAGACTGCTAGCCCGCCCAGTTCACACTGTTAGCCCGCTAGGCTGCTTGCCCGCCCAGTTCACACTGTTAGCCCGCTAGACTGCTAGCCCGCTCAGTTCATACTGTTAGCCCGCTAGACTGCTAGCCCATTAGCCCGCATACTTCACGGACATTAAAAATTTTGACTTTGACTAAGAAAAGTGTACAATCACCTGTTTAGACCTGAAGTACTGAAAGTATTAAAAAAAGGACTTTAAAATACACACAATACAAGAACTTGTTCACATTAACATGTAAATGTCAACGTGTTCTTTTAAAATATGGTTGCCTTCACTATATTAAATGGGATGAAGTCATTTTTAACTTGTAAGGCTAAAAGAAATAAAAGAGAAGAAAATCCCATAGGGGTATACACAAGACAAAGCTGTGGTTAAGGTAATGCAACACATACCTTCTCGGTGAAGTTTGAACCGCTTTAAATCTTCTGAAACCACATGCTTTACCGGCGAAAAGGAGCATTGTTTTAATAAGGAGGCTAAATTAATGGTACATGATATAGGAGAATACATCTGCTTTGTTTTCATATTAGTCTAGTCATGGTTTCCACTTATTAATGCTTACTGATAAACATCAAATGCCCCTAGCTCTATTTTATGTAGTTATTCAAAAAACTTTTTAAGTGAAATAAATTTTAAAATATATTATTGTAGTTTCTACTTTTTGCTTATGTTTCACCTTTATATCATGCTAAATGTTCATTAGGAACTTTAAATTGAATGATCAAGTTTATAAACCGCACCGTTCATCTTTCAAATGAACTTGAACAATGACATGCATGAGTATGTGGCACGAAGCATCTTGTTATATCTCTTTACTGATAAATAATACAAATCTTTGCATTTGGCGGCACATTTGTTTTGAAAAAAAATAGAACAAAGTGAATTGGATAAAATCGGATCAAAAAAGCATAGAGACACCAAAAAACAATTTTCCATGAACACTGAGGATAGATTTTAGATATTAGTAATCAAATAATCTAATGATTGCTGACCTCGTTTGTTCAAACCTTGTCAGAGGCAAACAGAATTTTTTCTTGAGCAAGAAACTTTACATTCATTGCTTAGTACTGGCTGGTTCCTGGAACGAGAGTGTTTCAGTAAGCTTGTAGCTCCAACATATTTCAGCTACAATGAAATTATATAAACAAAATGATTTTCAATCATACGTAGTAAAATGTTTTTAATTTTAAATCTCACCATCTATCAGATTTTAATTTCAAGAAAGATTGAACAAGGTATTTTAAGAAACGACAGGTTTATTGCAAAAAGGTAAGTTCAAGTTATGTTTCATGCAAGTGGTGCAAAAAGAAGTACTAATATGTCCTTTCGTGCAAATAAAAAAATATAAGTTTATATAATTATATGAATAAGCAGATTGATATGGCCAACAATGAATCGGTAGAGTATGCCACGGGCTCAAAGCTATTCTTATAACCTTTAAATAATAAAAAATCAAGCTAATGTTAGTGTTGATTTTAAAACTGTATTTTTTTAACAGTTCGCAAGTTTTTATTACTATCATGCTTCAGTCAAGGAATTTTGTATTCCGTTCAATATCTAAGACTGTGATGATATGTATAAGTAAGTAAGAAAGTAAGTAAATTCTTTATCATAGTGACATGTGTTATACGTATATACATACACATAAATACACAAAGATGAACACCCGGCCCATAGGACCTATAAGTCACTTTAACAAAAGATCATATTCTGAGCATGTGTTATAGTTTTTAACATGTTATATATATGTATATATATATGTCATATATATGTATATGTTGTTTTCCTAAAGCAAGTTTTTTCATCAAAATACAATTGCTAAATACAAAAAAAACACTAATAGTCTGGGTCCTGATTAAAATAAATGGATATAACTAACAGCTGTACTATACATACCTTCTTGAAATACAATTATTAAAATAAATGTGTTCGTTGATATACTTTAAGGAGTACAGTTTGATGATGTTTCTAAGAATGCAGTGGAGAGATTCAAGGCTTGCATTTTATGATGTCGCAAACTTTACTCGTATCGACCTTACCGGAGATATGGTCGACTTGATCTGGAAACCTGACCTGTATATAAGCAATGAGAGAAAAGTTGATCCTCATTCGTTTGTGAAACACGAAGAACTTGCGTACATTGATCCTAATGGGACAGTCACATTTAGTATGCGGTATGTAATGAATATTAGTGTATTATCTTTGTCACAGCTTTAAAGGGAGACACAGGCACATTTTTTATTCGTTTTAAATTTTTATTCATTTTTCTGTAAATGTCCTCAAAATGAATACACTAGGCAGTCACTGGAACATAACTTTTCTCCTTATAGAGAATAAAATGGTTGTTTCCTTACTTAACCCACGTAGGTCAGATAAGAGTGTTTTGATTTCACAATGGTTGTCACAGTGAACTCTGGAAACATCAAAGAACATGCCAAGTGAATGGCTTAGACTTGTTTCAATCAGATAATATCTACAATATCTGTAATTGTAACTACCAGGGTTTATCCAAGTCACATGACTTATTTTCAAACTACTCGGTGATTCGGTCGGCATCTAGATTTTGGTCAACATATATAGATATAATTACACTTCAAACCCAAAATTATATATAAAATTTATACAGAAATTTATGTTGGGACTTTAAAAAAGTCATTTTAACGAGATGTGAGTACATAAGACCATTCTAATATTTTGGTCTTATATTTTTGCCTGAGTACCCCTTTATGTATATAATTAGGCAATTAATATTATATCAATTTGCTGAATAATGAAATATTGTGTCCCATCTTCCATATTTTTGCCTGAGTACCCCTTTATGTATGTAATTAGACAATTAATATTATATCAATTTGCTGAATAATGAAATTTTGTGTCCAATCTTCCATATTTTTGCCTGAGTACCCCTTTATGTATGTAATTAGACAATTAATATTATATCAATTTGCTGAATAATGAAATTTTGTGTCCAATCTTCCATTCATTATAGAGTTTCGATGACTGGTAACTGTCACATGGATCTAAACTTGTACCCATTTGATGTTCAAACATGTAATGTAAAACTTCAAAGTTGTAAGTATTTTAACTGATTTGAAAAAAAATAATAGAATTTTTTCAATAGCAAAGTAAAAAGGTAAACATGATTATATAAAATGTCCTTTCAAATTGTCTGCCCTTGATATAATGTTTCAAGAATGAGGAATATTTTACAAATGATGTTAAGAAATGAAGCAAATTAAAACGTTATGGAAAGGGAGAGATCATTCACTTCAGTGTTGTTATATTTTTCTTTCCTTTAGGTCTATTGATTCCGGCACTAAATGTGTTGAAAATTGAGTACCTCTCAAGGGTTGCTAGAGAGCGTGTGGAGTGTTGTATTTTCCATTATCTCTCATGTACAGACTCAATCAAACCGAGTTTGCAATATTCATGTAATTCTGTTGTTGGAAATCCTTCAAATGGTTCATCCTATTCCCAGAAGTTTTAATTTTATTTAATTCAGAAATTCATGTCTATCTTGAAAGCAAAGAAGTACTTGTTGTTTAAATGAATGAATTTGATGCTTTTAAGAATATTTATCTTAAAAAATTAACGAAGCAAAATGAAAGTGGCCATTTAAATATGGAGAACAGATTACTAAAACACAGTACCTAGAATATCAACTTATAAAGTCCTCAGGAAAAAAGAGCCGGGACGTGAAAATAGATAAGACAATGAGTGACTTGCTCATCACATGAAGTTTTTTTTTCTAAAATTGGCGACACACCTTGAAATGTCAAACCTGTACGAACTCAACATCCGATCACAGACAACAAGAATTTTTGATGCAATACATTTCGTACTTTAAATGTCGAGGAAATGACATTTGGTTCGCAAAAATATACTTGTTGTCCTAAGACGAAAATAACACATTAAGGTAGTTCACCCCTTAATGGCCACTACAAGGAACTGTAAAATTGCCAACATAGGACAGTTATATATCTTAAAGTTCATCTTTATGTAAAAATGTAAAATTAAAACAAAATTTACCTTGTGGTTTATGAGTTATGCCCATTTTTTCTGAACTAAAATTTTGGTATTGGAAGTGCTATTTTTCAGAAGAAACAAGGAAATAATAATTATATATTTTTTTAATTTCAACTATATACAGACGCATTCACGTCGGACAAACTCCTTTTTCAATGGTCTAAGAATGGTATACTCACGTCCCACTTTGATTTAGCAAATTACGAAGTAGACGTCGGAGAAAATTTAGAAGGCCTAGAACCAAGTAATGACAGATCTCTGGCAGGTAACTAATGTGAATGTAATATGAAACACTATGATAATTTTGATATTAAAAAAAAACAATGCATGCAAAATGAACAGCAAATATCTATCTTCTATTCGAATGAACCTAATCGTTTAATAAATAATTTTGATTGTATTAAAGACTCATTTCATTTGTAAGGATAGAAAGAACTTGCTATTTATATGCAACACAATTACTGAAACACCAAACAATATGAAATTATTAGAATAAGAAGTTCGGAAATTGTTTCTGTTAAACACTTTAACGCATACTATCAAAATTTCAGGTGGCGAATTTTCCTTCTTAATCACGGGTGTAAAGTTTAAAAGAAGGAGTAATGCCTATGGATCTATGTACTTTGCTCCATTTCCAATATTCTTCGTAATCGCCATGTGCTCGTTTGGGTTTAAGGATCAAATGGGCCCTCGCGTCGCGTTATGTACGACTGGATTGTCGGCAACGTTGCTACAGTGGATTGCCATATACTCCAGATTGCCTCCTGTCTGGTACTTCACATTTTTGGATGGATGGATTTTATTTCATATTTGTATGGTTGGGGCAATTCTCATTTTTCAAGCGATCTGGTATAAGTTCTTTAATGAGGTATGTTTTATTCTTTGATTCGCATCATATCTTGCTTCCCCCGACACGAATCATTTGTATGACCATGTTTTTATATAAAAAATAAAATAAAATTCTAGTCTTTTACGTCATCATGCTATATCGGTCGATCTTACTGAATCATTTGTTTTCGATATAGATGTTCGGATTTTCTGTATCCGAAACCAACACAACCATTGAATCAAAAAAATCAGTCGATTCATGTACGAAAGTAAAGCGATATAATTTTGTATGAATCGGAAAATTAAAAAAGGCGCAAAAACAATTGGTATAAATAGTAATGAAATGACAATACATTTCCAAAATAAGTTATTGCTTATCATTATTTTTTCTTCAAGTTATTAACATCTTAACACAATATTAATATAGATGAACATTGCTTACATGTCAATGTTAAATATTTAAATGTCGTTTGAAACAATCGCCACAGATATCCTTCCCATTTTGCGATCAGGCAATTGAAAATAGTTTACACACATTTTTATTTGATATATCGGAGTGTTATGCATACGAACCCTTTGTATTCCTCGAAATGTCACGTTAACATCTAATAATGGCTTTATTTAGGGAAAAGCTAGTTATTTTTTAAAAAACTTTTTGGCATAATGAAACTATAAAGTAACCGACTTTAGTGGCTTTTTTTATAATATTCTACCTTGCAATGATTGATACCGCATTGTATTCATTAGCATAAGTTTTTGACGGTTTTGAGGTTTTATAAGTAATTTACAGTGTTTAATCAGCCAATACGATTAAGAAGCACCGTTAACACTATCTGAATGTAATGATACTACAGGAATTGTTCATTTATTATTTTTACATTAAAGGCAACACACAATTATCTACCGTTGAATAAAAAAAACATGTAGGGATATTTTTCTCAAAAGTAAGTTCTTAATTGTGTTTAATTTGGTAAGTCATATTTTTCAAGTTAGTTAGCTAGTATTACCGTAGCGTGCGCTGATTATTAATAAATACAATCTTAATTGTAAATATTTATTAATTTCAATATACTAGTATCCCGATACATATACTTACATTAATAAAAAAAAACTTCGGATATACAATTTTTCAAAAGTTTCTTTTTAAATATAAAACATGAATGAAGAAGGAGATATATAGTGGACATTTGTTTGTTTAGCATGTAAGATTGAAATATAATTTCACTGAGTGAACACCAGACGCAATATTTTTACGAGTGGCGTAGCCACGAGTGAAAATATAATAGCTGGTGCTCACGAATGAAATATATTTCAATCTTATATGTAGAACAAATAGATTTTCTATTTATTTCATGTTTTTTAAGTGATTTTAAGTATTTTTTACTGATTTTGCCGCGTAACGTCGAGCATTCTCCTTTGTGACGTCATCATATTATGACGTCACATCATCAATTTTGAAATACAGTTCTGTTAAATTTCTCTAATTTTGTTACATTTTTAACATGATTTATGGTGAGTTCGACTTACTTTTCCTAAAGAAGCAAAATTAACGTACGACCGCATTTATTTTTGCCTGTTATTCCATTTAGTTATGATTTTCTTTTCATCCGCATTCAGATATAGTCCGGCTACAGTGAAAATTATATTTTATAAATTTCACTAGTGGTTTATCAGAATATAATCATCTGATATATTACAATAAAACACTGGAAAGCATGAAATAAATGACGATAAAGACAAAAATGCCTCTTTGTATATTACCTTTTCGAGTAAAACAAGCAAAAGTATTTAAAATCGCTAAATAAAAACTAAATAAGCAATATTTCAAATATATGAAATCGCACCAAGATAAATATCCTTTTTACCTGTGCTACAATGAAGATACTCACTCTCTTTTTTAATGACAAAATATCGTTCTACCGTGAAAGCGGATAACTGATGCCACGCGCTACTGAGTACACGCACATAGCTGGTTTCACTCATTTTGTAAACATTCATTTGTCGCCTTAATTTGCGAAAATACTACATTTCTATACTAAATGGCAAGGAATAGTTGATGTTTGTATTATTCGTCTGCGACATTTTCATACCAGCACGTTTAGCAATACCCTGCTGTAATCTAAAGCTTAAAACATTGAAATAATAATTTGATTATATTAATTCAATTTAAGAAAGAAATGGCTAGTCCCAAAGCGACAGTTTGCAATGTTATCATAACTTGGCTTTGCAAGCTTCTCTCTTTGTAAGCTATTTATTTTTGCAGAGACCAAGTTTAATGTTCCAATCTATTTAGTTACTGTTTTAAGCAAAGTAAATATACTTAATTTGAATCTTTCAAGTGATTAACAAATGTATATATCAGATACTAACAATAAATTCTGACTTTCATTGAATACTAAACAAATTTAGATTATAAACCTTTTTATAAAAGATAATTAATATAAGATGAATAATCAACTTTCATTTCAGTCAACAATAAAAAATGAGCTTGAGAGAGATGGGTTCGCCATGTTTCTATATATTTATGCTTTAGTGTGCGTAGCTCTTCTGGTGACTTGGTCAGGCTCAAACCGGCTTTGGATTATTTTCGTTGTGATTCCTGGGCTGACATTTTTATTAACTATCATTGACGTTATTGTTTTAGCAAAAAACGGGTACGATGCATTTATAATCTTAATAGGTAAAAAGTGGACTTCTTACAGATATTGCACGTGAACTCAAACTTTCCTTATAGTGAATTTTAGGTTTAATTCTATAAACCCTTTCTAACGATTTTCGAATACTTCTGTACCTTTTCGTTACTCCCTGATATTTAATTTGGACATGTGAAAGTGTTTGCTCTAACATATTTGTAATTTATCTCGTCTATTTATCTATTAAGAGAATATTTAATATATATTATTTAACATTTCAGCATCAGTATAATCAGCAAGATCTGCAAACAATTCAGACGGTATGTAACATATTTCAACGATTGACCTGACTATCATTTATCTAAAATGATACAGTTATCATAATTATATACTGCTCACGTTGGCTAAGCACCATAAGTTAATTGTTATATCATCACAAGTATATAACATATTTCTTTCCAATTTCTAAATATTCTGATTCAGCCATATTTTGAAAGTGCCTCCTGACACGAATCTGTGTTGACTAATCTGTTATCACTCGTCCAGGTAGCATGGAAAGCATTTACCCCAATATGTTACATGAGGTGTACATTCACATCTCTTTTGTTATACGGTGACATTACCAGCTTATTGTCATTCTCTGGCTTACATTTCTTACATCTGTCAGAGAAACTGAGTTATAGAGGGCTGTAGGGATGGTACAGCTGGGGAAAACCTTCCGCTAGTTTGGTGCGGGGCTTGGTGTACACCACACTGACATCACCAGAGTCTGGGGGAGACATACCGGCTACATGGTACACCTGTCAGGAGTTATACTAGAGATTGTCTCAACACCAGCTTAGGATCGGTTTTTGGTCTTTCGGGCATGTCATGCAATGTCTTCGACATCAACTTCTCCACGGACCTTGCTAATGCCAAAGGAAAAGACAAGTTGAAAAGTTTAAGGCTGCAAATATTGCTGAGCATGACCTCAACGGATGTTGGTCAATTATGGTTATGGGAGGCAACAGCTGAGATGGACGATCCGACCTGGTTGTGCTAAACAGAGGCACATTAACAGGTCAGCAATACATTGACAACATCTTAAACAACTAGATGAGCTTGTATGGTGGAGCAGTCGGCGATCCTAATGGACGATAATGCTCGCCCCAATGGAGCCAGGGAGGTCCAGGACTTCCAAGAGAGTCAGTCAATTAAGTACATGCATTGGCATGCCCGTTCACTTGACTTAAATCCAATAGAACACATGAGGAATGAGCTGCAGGTTAGAATTTAAGTTCTTCAACTGCGACCCAAAACCTTCCAGGAGCTTGGAGTCATGTTGCTCCAAGAATGGGCTGCCATATCCGTGAAACGATCTAATAGGGAATATAAGAAGGCACTGTAAAGCTGTCATTGATAGTCACGGGCCACACACACGGCTAAAAAAATGAATATAGGAAAACTCGCTCCTGCATTCTTTAAAGAGGGGTATCATTTTCTTCTCTAGTGCAAAGTCAGTGGAAACTCATTTATAGGTTTAAATTCGTCCTTCATTTGAATTGATGATACTGTAAAACAATATTTAGCGTAAATAACATTATCCTAAAAACACTCACACTCGAACCTATGGTGCTAAGCAAAAGTCCTAAAAACCTTTTCTTGTGATCTCAAACGCTTTAAAAAAAAGGTTTAGTGTCCTGTTACAATTTCTATGAAATACTTATTGGTCAATAACCTGAATCATCTGTTGCTTTTTTGCAATGAGTACAATAATGAGAACAATTTTGTTGATTAAGTATTTTGTATGGAAACCAAAAACTACTTTATGACAAATAATAACACATTCAGCGCTTCTTGCTTAATGTGTTAATCTCCAGACACGGTGTAAAACAATAATTTAAACGTTATGAAACTAAATTAAATCTATACCATTTCTAGAGAAGAAAAAACGTTTCTGAAGCCTTTAAATTTGCATTAATGAAAATAAAAACTTGTTGAAATGTTTGATGAATATCTTTAGATATTTTTGTCACTAAGCTGGTATGAATATTTTCTTTGTTTAATAATATTCTCGTGTACAAAAAATAAAATCCCTTTCATTTATTACTATTGTTCGAAAATATGCCCCCTCAAGTTTTATATACTATGCGTATTATAGATATTAAATTGCTATGATGTCTCTGTTGAAATCCTTAGGATAGAATGATTATTTATATTGCTTTTAATTAAAAATGTTCATTGATAGCTAATGTATTTCTCATCAAAAGTTTCTTTTGTTGCAAGTCAAAGTTGGATAACATTTGTTATTGTTATGTAAGCCACATTGTCAACTTTAATGATGAATAGTTGAACGATTTTGATGTTGAAATTTATTTAAATGTCTTCATGCTAATGCTTATTTACGTTCAAAATATCAAAATTGCCCAATTTTATTATTGTGCTTCTAATTATCTTAGGTGCTGTTGTTGCAATTCAGGTAAAGTTGAAGATAAGAGCAATTACACCCCGTAAGTATTTAAGTACATATAGTGTTATAATAGATCAAAAACTATTGTTGTCAGAATATTTGAATTGATGTGAGAAATCTTAAGACGTTCTCAACCTAAAACGATTAGATCTACTTACAATTTTAATAATTTGAAAATTTTAATTCATTGCCAATTCATTTAGATGCATCTATGGATTTGTAGTTTTAGGTCAGTTCAAGACACATCTGCTCAACCTCCTGCAGACAATGGAGAAAAGGCAGATGTCTTTAACAAAACTATCGAACAGTCTTATGCATAAGAGTGATAAACAACTAGTTTCGAAAAGGAGATACTATCACACGATATATCTAATGTAGATCACCTGCCTCTAATTGTGGTAATTTATAACCCTGTCACAAAAAAATGTAACGAAGAAAAATCAGTTTCGCCTGGAATAAGATGAACGATGACATTTATTATCACGACAGTATGAAAATGAATTACCATTTTTACTTGAAATATTAGAAAAGCCGATATTGATTTTATGCACGACGATATTAAACAGCAGATCAAGATAGAGGATGGGAGATCCAAGGGATCCCAGAATTACACGTACGAAAATTACAAAAAAATTATGAATTAACTTGAAGCACAAATCGAAAAGGTAGAAAATAAATTTACACAGCTTCAGATTGTGATAGATTATTCTGGAAACTAGTTAAAATCAGGCAAGAGAGAAAACTTATAATATACTCTCAGTTAGAATCAAATTTGGAATTCACAAGAGACCCAGTCGTTATAGCAGAAAAAAAAACATTTAGTTCCTTGAAAATGTCTTTTCACGCTGATTGTCAGAACGGAGTGATGAAAATGAAAATTTTAAATTTCTGTAGAACAATATATAGCCTAAATAAAAGTAACTTACTACGATAACATAATTATTTATCTCATATTCTAACACTCAACGTGATTTTGTAATTATAGACAAAGAAGGTAAAAACACTGGTGAGGGACAACTTGAATATGCGGCTGATATGTTTTCACTCTCGATTATATATAGTTTACAAAGCTTTAAAGCAACAATAAAAAACATTTTTATTTATATTTTCAGTTCTTATAATGTTTTCTTTTCGTACAATACCGAAATAATATTTTACATACACTAACTAAACATATTTGATCCATATCAGTTAATAATGTTGACAAAACGGCGCCAATCCGTAAGCAGCGTAATGACGTCATCCTAAGTAAACAACTCATTCACAAACAAGCTGACGTTATTTCATACATACAAAAATGATAAAAGGTGCACTGATGTAAATACAATACGACGTTTAGAGGATATTTCTTTGTTTTGAATGTAAGCTTGATGAGTGAACAACAGATGCAATATTTTCACGAATGGCGCAGCCACGAGTGAAAATATAATAGCTGGTGTCCATGAATGAAATATATTTAAATCTCATATGTAAAACAAATATATTTTCTTTTTATTTTATGCTTTTTAAGTGATTTAAAGTTCTTTTTTACTAATTTTGCCGCGTAACGTCGCGCATTCTCCCTTGTGACGTCATCACATCATGACGTCACATTATCAATTTTGGAATATAGGTCTGTTACATTTCTCTTGTTATGTTACATTTTTAACATTATGTATGATGACATCGACTTTCTTTTTACTAAAGAAGCAACATTTACGCATGACGGCATTTATTTCTGCCTGTTCTTCCATTTAGTTATGATTTTCTTTTCATCCGCAATCAGATAAAGTCCGGCTACAGAGAAAATTATATTTTATATAAATTTCACTAGTGGTTTATCAGAATATAACCATCTGATATATTACAATAAAACACTGGAAAGCGTGAAATTAAAGTTTCAATTTTTGAAAACTTGATAAATAAACGTTTTATTTTTATTATTTCTTTTGTTTAATTATTTCTATACCTTCACAACAGAAGGGTGCGAAAATCGAACAGCGTTATACGACAGTCAACTGTCTGGGGACCCATCTAGCAGAAACTTTTGAAATGCCATAGACATCAGTCAGAATTGCATGAAGTGAGCCGAAGCTTATACCAACTTCCCTAGCAATGCTTCGCAGGTTTTGCCTTCTGTCGCACATGACCAGATCATGCTTCGGCAGTTTCAACGTGGGACTGGCGTCTTTTGGCCGCTCATCTCCAATGCTCTCCCTGCCCCTCTTAAATTCAGCAGTCCATTTTTGTCAGTGCTATATATAGGAAGGGGACTCCTTCCCGAGTGTATCCATGCAGTTTTCATGGATTTCCTTTGTTAATGGCGTCTCTGATTTCATTTTTTTTTCGATTTGGTCTAAATGCAAACCCCTCTACTGATCAAATAGTGTTTTATGTTACTGAATCTGTTTAAAATTGCACGTAACTTTGTAAATAATCTCCAATAAGATATCGGTATCAAGGTATCGTGTGTAAATGTCATTGTAGTGGCTAGAAGTAGATCGGGCCGATAACTTTTTGATCATACATGTGGAAAATTAAAAAAATCTGTCACCACAAATCGACGTCGCGTATGCTACGTTCAATTCAAGACAGACATGAACAAACTGAAGTTTGTAAAACGAGACGAATTTGCAACTTGAATTATGGTTTGAGCCGGGATAAGTTTCTATGGCAAGACATCTCTAATTTTTAACAGTTAAGGGGTAAAAGTTAGTGCCAAATATCTTTAAAAGACAAATTCTAAATCCATTTCTCGAAAAAAGATATTATACGACTTTCTTCTAAAAGAGAGAATGATTTGGTATTCCTTCAAGACTCGGGCTTAAGTTATTCCGCTAAAATAACCATTAATTTTCTCAACAAGGCTAGGTGTATAGCATAACACCTGCAGAATGGATGTTTAAAAGAAGAGCCAAGATGCAGCTTCCATAGACTTGGAGTATACTGAAACGTAGGCTACAGAAACGCAAAGTTTTAATCTTGAAATGCATTATACTACTTATAAATATACCTGTTAATACAGGTACAATATAAACCCACAGAAAAGTAATGCAAACGTGTTTGGTAAAAGACGAAAACGTCCCAGATTCAACTACCGATTGGCGGTGGTCTTATTGTTCAGGTTGATAGTGTATTTCAAAATGATAAACTAAGCAAACACGGTACAGCGTGCATGCGAAACAGCAAAATCATTCCTATTTTCTCTTCTTTATTTTAAGATTGATATAAAATAAATATCACGTTACAGATAAATCAATCAAATCGCCTTATTTCCCAATCAGCGGATACAGCGTTGAAATGGACCGTTTCATCAAGAAACAGATTATTTTTCCTCCCATTTTCATATAAACAGCGATTCAGATGAAAAACAAATATGTTTCAAGCAGATATAAGGTCTAAAAATGAAATAACTTGAACTCAGATCAAAACATAAAAAAGTAAGGATATTTGTTCTTGGAGACAGCTCTGTCGTGAAGGAGGTAGTCATGTCGTCAAAGAGATAGCTCTAGGGTTTCAAAGAGGACCAAACATGATAGGGTGAAGAATGTAAAAAGTTTTCGGTGAAAAAAACATTTAGAATGCTGATAAAACAAGAAAGAAATAAACTACGTGACAATATTTGTTTCATATAAACAGTTATTCCTGCTACATTGTTCACGAAATGATCCAACTTCAGGAGGAATAGTAATCTGTACAAATGTGAACACTGTGTACAAACTGAGACTTCAAATTTCAAATGTACACACACAATTACCTAATAGGAACACAGTATGAGTAGTATAGAATATGATGGTTCCGGGACACTTTAAAGCCTAAAAAAGTGTTTATCTATCAAACCAAAGGGTAAGACAGCTCGACATAGCTTACCCATCAACCCAAAAAGTAAGACAGCTCGACATAAAACCCCATTTTATTGATTTAAGAACACCCTCAGGCCAAAATCCCCCCGGAACCATCATATTCTATACTACTTCATAAATAGAATACTAGCTATAAGGCAGGCGGGAACTTTTTTATAATTAAAATATATATAAATGAGTTTACAAAAACAAATATATTGTTTAAAAGAACGAACATACACCGATAATGTAAATCCTCAATATGTTACAACAAAAAACGGAAGATTAATGATAAAAGCCGCGTGTGCTTCATGCGGTAAATTGAAATCTAAGTTTGTAAAACAAGGCGGTTCAATAGATATTCATAAAGCTATGTGTCAGCAAACGCTTGACTATTTTTAAACATTAGTGAAATAGTTTATTATTGTTTGTTCATTTTCTTTTTGATTATTGATGTTTAAATGTTTGTATAATATATCATATAAAGACACTTTTTGTTGTAATAAATGTATGAAATATAAACAATAATAACCACACAACACACTTGTTTTATCTTGATACTGTATATTGTTATAATTCAAACCTGGAATGTAACTGATTACCTCTTTTGGTGGAGGAAGTCCGAAAGGGTCGA